>NC_060173.1:30458867-30616367 GCF_021184085.1 Oncorhynchus gorbuscha | reverse complement strand
GGTTAGGGATTAGGATTAAGGTTAGGAGTTACGTTAAAATGTTAAGGTTAACCGAAGGATTAGCTGTGGAGTGCCATTGATGTCATTTTGACTGTCACAATGTTTATTTTCTGCTATGCTTGGTTGCTCTGGTGACAACACAACCCTTCAGGATGTGCTGTGGTTTTCAAGTCTATAAACTTTCCAAAAGTATTTTTGTGACTATTCTATTGATTCCAATATGCTGGTAGAGCTAAATCAAGTTTCTTAGTTGTTAGAAATGTATTTTATTTTGAGCCAGGAGAGGTACTCATACTAAATGTATTTCTCACCTTTAGTCATCTCTAGTCTGGCAGCCAGAGCTGTTAATTGGTGTATATGTCATCTGTCTTGACTGTGGGTTGTCTAGGGAGAAACAGACAGGATATCCTCTCTTCTCTCTACAGCATCACCTCTTCTCATTTCTTCCCTGGTCTGGAGAGGGCTACAGTACTACAGTAAGAGCAAAATAGTTCTAACAAAATAAAATCATAAAAACCTTAGTGTAACAACAGTTTTAGTAAGTAATACTGAAGTCGTGCACAATTATCAGTTTATATTTAGGTTTATGTAGCCCATTCATTGTCAGTTAGAGATGCAGTAGGACCCAAAAGCATAATCAGTGCTGTAACTTCGTGCGCTGGTCTGGAGCAATGGAGTGGTGACACAGGGTACCGTAGTAAACCACAAATTACCTCTAAGTACCACAGCATAATCTCACAACTTTTACTGGAGCAACCACTGTATTTCCTCCATCACCTCTCTCTGTCATGCCCTGTGTAAAAAAAAAAAAAAAAAGCTGGGGTGGGGCCTTGTTCCATATAAGTTCACTGAGATAAGCTCATCCAAATGTTTTATAATGTCCACAGCATGGCTCACTCACAAGAGGCTTTCAAATCAAATCAAATGTATTTATATAGCCCTTCGTACATCAGCTGATATCTCAAAGTGCTGTACAGAAACCCAGCCTAAAACCCCAATCAGCAAGCAATGTTGAAGCATGTTGGCTAGGAAAAACTCCCTAGAAAGGCCAAAACCTAGGAAGAAACCTAGAAAGGAACCAGGCTATGAGGGGTGGCCAGTCCTCTTCTGGCTGTGCCGGGTGGAGATTATAGAACATGGCCAAGATGTTAAAATGTTCATAAATGACCAGCATTGTCAAATAATGGGTCTGGGACAGGTAGCACGTCCGGTGAACAGGTCAGGATTCCATAGCCGTAGGCAGACCAGTTAAAACTGGAGCAGCAGCACGGCCAGGTGGACTGGGGACAGCAAGGACTCATCATGCCAGGTAGTCCTGAGGCGTGGTCCTACGGCTCACATAAACTACTGCAGCATAAATACTGGAGGCTGAGACAGGAGGGGTCAAGAGACACTGTGGCCCCATCCGATGATACCCTCGGACAGGGCCAAACAGGAAGGATATAACCCCACCCACTTTGCCAAAGCACAGCCCCCACACCACTAGAGGTAGGTCTTCAACCACCAATTTACCATCCTGAGACAAGGCCGAGTATAGCCCACAAAGATCTGTGCCACGGCACAACCCAAGGGGGGGGGGGGCGCAAACCCAGACAGGAAGATCACATCAGTGACTCAACCCACTCAAGGGACCCCTCCTAGGGACGGCATGAAAGAGCACCAGTAAGCCAGTGACTCAGCCCCTGTAATAGGGTTAGAGGTAGAGAATCCCAGTGGAAAGAGGGGAATCGGCCAGGCAGAGACAGCAAGGGCGGTTCGTTGCTCCAGAGCCTTTCCGTTCACCTTCACACTCCTGAGCCAGACTACACTCAATCATATGACCTACTAAAGAGATGAGTCTTCAGTAAATACTTAAAGGTTGAGACCGAGTTTGCGTCTCTCACATGGGAAGGCAGACCATTACATAAAAATGGAGCTCTATAGGAGAAAGTCCTGCCTCCAGCTGTTTGCTTAGAAATTCTTGGGACAATTAGGAGGCTTGCGTCTTGTGACCGTAGCATACGTGTAGGTATGTAAGGCAGGACCAAATCAGAGAGATAGGTAGGAGCAAGCCCATGTAATGCTTTTTAGGTTAGCAGTAAAACCTTGAAATCAGCCCTTGCCTTGACAGGATGCCAGTGTAGAGAGGCTAGCACTGGAGTAATATCTAGTCAGGATTCTAGAAGCCGTATTTAGCACTACCTGAAGTTTATTTAGTGCTTTATCCGGGTAGCCGGAAAGTAGAGCATTGCAGTAGTCTAACCTAGAAGTAACAAAAGCATGGATACATTTTTCTGCATCATTTTTGGACAGAAAGTTTCTGATTTTTGCAATGTTATGTAGATGGAAAAAAGCTGTCTTTCAAACAGTCTTGATATGTTCATCAAAAGAGAGATCAGGGTCCAGAGTAACGCCGAGGTCCTTCAGTTTTATTTGAGACGACTGTACAACCATTAAGATTAATTGTCAGATTCAACAGAAGATCTCTTTGTTTCTTGGGACCTAGAACAAGCATGCCTGTTTGTCCGAGTTTAAAAGTAGAACGTTTGCAGCCATCCACTTCCTTGTGTCTGAAACACAGGCTTCTAGCGAGGGAAATTTTGCGGCTTCACCATGTTTCATTGAAATGTACAGCTGTGTGTCACCCACATAGCAGTGAAAGTTAACATTATGTTTTCTAACATTTTTGAGAGGAATGGAAGATTTGATATAGGCTGATAGTTTTTTATATTTTCTGGGTCAAGGTTTGGCTTTTACAAGAGAGGCTTTATTACTGCCACTTTTAGTGAGTTTGGTACACATCCGGTGGATAGAGAGCCGTTTATTATGTTCAACATAGGAGGGCCAAGCACAGGAAGCAGCTCTTTCAGTAGTTTAGTTGGAATAGGGTCCAGTATGCAGCTTGAAGGTTTAGAGGCCATGATTATTTTCATCAGTGTGTCAAGAGATATAGTACTAAAACACCTGAGTGTCTCTCTTGATCCTAGGTCCTGGCAGAGTTGTGCAGACTCAGGACAACTGAGCTTTGAAGGAATACGCAGATTTAAAGAGGAGTCCGTAATTTGCTTTCTAATAATCATGATCTATTCCTCAAAGAAGTTCATGAATGTATTATTGCTGAAGTGAAAGCCATCCTCACTTGGGGAATGCTGCTTTTTAGTTAGCTTTGAGACAGTATCAAAAATACATTTCGGATTGTTCTTATTTTCCTCAATTAAGTTGGAAAAATAGGATGATCGAGCAGCAGTAAGGGCTCTTCGATAATGCACGGTACTGTCTTACCCAGCTAGTCGGAAGACTTCCAGTTTGGTGTGGCGCCATTTCCGTTCCAATTTTCTGGAAGCTTGCTCCAGAGCTCGGGTATTTTCTGTATACCAGGGAGCTAGTTTCTTATGAGAAATGTTTTTAGTTTCTAGGGGTGCAACTGCATCTAGGGTATTTCACAAGGTTAAATTGAGTTCCTCAGTTAGGTGGTTAACTGATTTTTGTCCTCTGACGTCCTTGGGTAGGCGGAGGGAGTCTGAAAGGGCATCAAGGAATCTTTGGGTTGTCTGTGAATTTATAGCACGACTTTTGAGGCTCCTTGTTTGGGGTCTGAGCAGATTATTAGTTGCAATTGCAAACATAATAAAATAGTGGTCCAATAGTCCAGGATTATGAAGAAAAAAATTAAGATCCACAACATTTATTCCATGGAACAAAACTAGGTCCAGAGTAGGACTGTGACAGTGAGTAGGTCCAGAGACATGTTGGACAAAACCCACTGAGTGGCTCCGAAAGCCTTTTGGAGTGGGTCTGTGGACTTTCCCATGTGAATATTAAAGTCACCAAAAAATTAGAATATTATCTGCTATGACTTCAAGGTCCGATAGGAATTCAGGGAACTCAATGAGGAATGCTGTATATGGCCCAGGAGGCCTGTAAACAGTAGCTATAAAAAGTGATTGAGTAGGCTGCATAGATATCATGACTAGAAGCTCAAAAGATGAAACGTCTTTTTTTTGTAAATTGAAATTTGCTATCGTAAATGTTAGCAACACCTTCGCCTTTGCAGGATGCACAGGGGATATGGTCACTAGTGTAACCAGGAGGTGAGGCCTCATTTAACACAGTAAATTCATCAGGCTTAAGCCATGTTTCATACAGGCCAATCACATCAAGATTATGATCAGTGATTAGTTCATTGACTATAATTGCCTTTGAAGTAAGGGATCTAACATTAATAAGTAGCCCTATTTTGAGATGTGAGGTATCACGATCTCTTTCAATAATGACAGGAATGGAGGACTTTTGGACAGTTTCTTGGTATCGTTGCGTATAATCTCTCTCAATCGATACACTGAAATATCACATTTGTATAACAATTCAGATCCTTTATTCAGTATTTTGTTGAAGTAGCCTTGGCAGCGATTAAAGCTTTGAGTCTTCGTGGGTATGACACTACAAGCTTGGCACGCCTCTATTTGGGGAGTTCCTCCCATTTTTCTCTGCAGATCCTCTCAAGCTCTGTCAGGTTGGATGGGGAGCGTCGCTGACCACTCAAGGGCATTCAGAGCCACTCCTGCGTTGTCTTGGCTGTGTGCTTAGGGTGATTGTCCTGTTAAAAGGTGAACCTTTTTGCCTCAGTCTGAGGTCCTGCGCGCTCTGGAGCAGGTTTTCATCAAGGTTCTCTCTGTACTTTTCTCCGTTCATCTTTCCCTCGATCCTGATTAGTCTCCCGGTCCCTGCCACTGAAAAACATCCCCACAGCATGATGCTGCCACCACTCATGGCTTGGTTTTACCTCATGGCTTGGTTTTACCTCATGGCTTGGTTTTACCTCATGGCTTGGTTTTACCTCATGGCTTGGTTTTACCTCATGGCTTGGTTTTACCTCATGGCTTGGTTTTACCTCATGGCTTGGTTTTACCTCATGGCTTGGTTATACCCCATGGATTGGTTTTTGCTCTGACATGCACTGTCAACTGTGGGACCTTATATAGACAGGTGTTTGCCTTTCCAAATCATGTCCAATCAATTGAATTTACCACAGGTGGACTCCAATCTAGTTGTAGAAACATCTCAAGGATGATCAATGGAAACAGGATGCACCTGAGCTCAATTTAGAGTCTCATAGCAAAGGGTCTGAATACTAATGTAAATATGGTATTTATGTTTTTATTTTTAATAAATGTGCAAAAAAAATAGTGTTCTCTTTTTATTATGGGGTACTGTGTAGGTTAAAAAAATGTAATCCAATTTTTAAAAAGGCTGTTACGCAACAAAATGTGGAAAAGGTCAAGGGCTCTGAATACTTTCAGAATGTACTGTATCTTTCAGGTCCCTCAGTCGAGCAATGAATTTCAAACACAGATTCTACCACAAAGACCAGGGAGGTTTTCCAATGCCTTGCAAAGAACGCCACCTATTGGTAGTTATGGAGTTGAATTGCTGTGATAGGAGAAAACTGAGGATGGCTCAGCAACATTGTACTTACTGCACAGTACTTACTGCACAATACTAACCTACTTGTAAATAGAGAGACGCATGTACAGAATAAAAATATTCCAAAGCATGCATCCTGTTTGCAATAGGGCACTAAGGTAAAAATGCAAAAAAATATGTTCTTAATACAAAGCGTTATGTTTGGGGCAAACACATCACATCACTGAGTACCACTCTTCATAATTTCAAGCATGGTGGTGACTGCATCATGTTATGAGTATGCTTGTCATCGGCAACAACTATGGAGTTTTCTTTAGCATAACATAAATAAAATAGAGCTAAGCACAGGCAAAATCCTAGAGGAAAATTTGGTTGTCTACTTTTTCAACAGACAGAGTAGACAAATTCACCTTTCAGCAGGACAATAACCTAAAACACAAGGCCAAATATACACTGGAGTTGCTTACCATGACAACGTTGAATTTTTCTGAGTGGCCTAGTTACAGTATTGACTTAAATCAGCTTGAAAATTGATGACAAGACCTGAAAATGGCTGTCTAGCAATGATCAACAACCAACTTGACAGACCTTGAAGTATTTTTTTATAGCCTAATGTGAAAATATTGTACAATCCAGATTTTCAAAGCTCTTAGAGATTTACCCAGAAAGACTCACAGCTGTAATCACTTCCAAAGATTCTGACATGTATTGACTCAGGGGGATTAATTTTTGTTTCATCAAGATACATTAGTGTTTTATTTTTCATTCCTTTTTTACAAATGTTAGACTTTTTCTTCCACTTTGACATTAGAGCAGTTTGTGTAGATCCCACTTTGTAACACAACAAAATGTGGAAAAAGTAAAGGGGTGTCAATTCTTTCTGAAGGTACTGTTTGTCCTCTTCTGTTCTCTACTGTCATTTCACTGACTAATCACTGCTGTAGGTGAAGAAAGTGCCGAGTAAGGAGTAACTATCTGTCTCTTTTTCATTCACCTCCCACTCTTTTTCTCTCTCAGGGGACCGGGCCTCTTTATCTTTCTTTCTTTTCCATGCATATTCATACTTGTTTTCATGTTATCATATGCTTTCTTCTCTATCCCCCCCCTCTCTTTCTCTCTCTCTATTCTGTCCTATCAGGCTGACCCTGCACTGCAGTTCATAGAGGTAGAAAGGGAGGAGGGAGATATTCTTTAGGGAGAGAGGGGAGGCAAAAGGGGTGGCTGGAGGGAGGGGGAGACAAGGGAGAAGAGACGATAATGGACGAGGAGGCACATAGGGTTAGCAGATGGGGAGAAGAGGAAGAGAGGGTAAGGATGGAGAGGAGCGAGAGAGGAGTGTTCGCTGCACAAGACAGTTGACAGGAAAGGCAGACTTTACTGGATATGAAGAAGGGAGGAAACAGAAAGGAGAGCGGGAAAAGCTATTTGGATGAAAAGGAAACTGTAAGAGAAGAAAGGGCGCTGAAGGTCTGTCCAGCCTCAGTGTAGACAACAATGGTACTGAGAATGCTATGGTGTTTCACACCAGACAGTGGGGAGCATCTTGACTCGGTTTTTATTGATAGCTCTGCCATATTTTTGGACCATAACTTGGTCACAGCATCCATAGAATGGTTTGTGTTTTCCCCCTCCTGGGGAGATGGATATCCATCTGCAGGATTTTGCCCCAGCTCTAGGGAGGATCGTCAAGACCTTGATTAGCTGAATCAGGTCTTCGAATACTCCTTGTTCCAGCCAAACGATACGCCACGCTCATGGATGTTAGTTTCTTCTCCGCAATGAGCCTGGACCTCCCCGACAATTCTAAAACGCAAACACATTCTAACCATTCTTATTGGTCCCAAAAAACAATGTGTTGGGCCGGAGCCAAAACACACGTGGGTGAAGAAGCGTTTTGAAAGAACATCATTGGCTTTGATACTCTGTTTAGAGATGACTTTGTTTTGTACGACACCCCTCCATTTTGACATCACCACAAACAACTTCAACGATGGCAGTCTCAGACTGAAACACTGTATGTAGCTGACATAGAGCAGTGGAAGAAGTCTGTTTGATTCGTCAGGATGTATTCCATAGCTGGAGCAGTAAACAATTGTGGAATTTTACGCAGACTAAATGCAGCTGTGGACAATGGCATTTGACAAAATAGGCTCTAAAACAAACGGTCAACTAGACCCTACAGCCAAGTAGGGCCTACAGTCAAGTAGGGCCTTAATTGAAGAATATGTTAGGTTGTAAAGTTTTCAGGGTAAGATTCTATAGCAGAGCCTTATCACAGCAATCAGCATCATTGGTAAGTTTGTGTTGAAAACAACCCCAGCAACCTCCATGGCGGCCTCATTTCTCTTAATCTCTCTCTCTCTCTCTCTCTCTCTCTCTCTCTCTCTCTCTCTCTCTCTCTCTCTCTCTCTCTCTCGGTTCTATCTCTCTCTCTCGGTTCTATCTCTCTCTCTCGGTTCTCTCTCTCTCTCTCGGTTCTCTCTCTCTCTCTCTCTCTCTCTCTCTCTCTCTCTCTCTCTCTCTCTCTCTCTCGGTTCTATCTCTCTCTCTCGGTTCTCTCTCTCTCTCTCGGTTCTCTTCTCTCTCTCTCGGTTCTCTCTCTCTCTCGGTTCTCTCTCTCTCTCTCGGTTCTCTCTCTCTCTTCTCTTCTCTCTCTCTCGGTTCTCTCTCTCTCGGTTCTCTCTCTCTCTCTCTCGGTTCTCTCTCTCGGTTCTCTCGGTTCTCTCTCTCGGTTCTCTCGGTTCTCTCTCTCGGTTCTCTCTCTCGGTTCTCTCTCTCTCTCGGTTCTCTCTCTCGGTTCTCTCTCTCTCGGTTCTCTCTCTCTCTCTCTCGGTTCTCTCTCTCTCGGTTCTCTCTCTCTCTCTCTCTCTCTCTCTCTCTCTCTCTCTCTCTCTCTCTCTCTCTCTCGGTTCTCTCTCTCTCTCTCGGTTCTCTCTCTCTCTCTCTCGGTTCTCTCTCTCTCTCTCTCTCTCTCTCTCGGTTCTCTCTCTCGGTTCTCTCTCTCTCTCTCGGTTCTCTCTCTCTCTCTCTCTGTTCTCTCTCTCGGTTCTCTCTCTCTCTGTTCTCTCTCTCTGTTCTCTCTCTCTCTCTCTCTCTCTCTCTCTCTCTCTCTCTCTCTCTCTCTCTCTCTCTCTTCTCTCTCTCTCTCTCTCTCTCTCGGTTCTCTCTCTCTCTCTCGGTTCTCTCTCTCTCTCTCGGTTCTCTCTCTCTCTCTCGGTTCTCTCTCTCTCTCTCGGTTCTCTCTCTCTCTCTCGGTTCTCTCTCTCTCTCGGTTCTCTCTCTCGGTTCTCTCTCTCGGTTCTCTCTCTCTCTCTCGGTTCTCTCTCTCGGTTCTCTCTCTCTCTCTCGGTTCTCGTTCTCTCTCTCGGTTCTCTCTCTCGGTTCTCTCTCTCGGTTCTCTCTCTCGGTTCTCTCTCTCTCTCTCTCTCTCTCTCTCTCTCTCTCTCTCTCTCTCTCGGTTCTCTCTCTCTCTCTCGGTTCTCTCTCTCTCTCTGTTCTCTCTCTCGGTTCTCTCTCTCTCTCTCTCTCTCTCAAATCAAATCAAATTTATTTATATAGCCCTTCGTACATCAGCTGATATCTCAAAGTGCTGTACAGAAACCCAGCCTAAAACCCCAAACAGCAAACAATGCAGGTGTAAAAGCACGGTGGCTAGGAAAAACTCCCTAGAAAGGCCAAAACCTAGGAAGAAACCTAGAGAGGAACCGGGCTATGTGGGGTGGCCAGTCCTCTTCTGGCTGTGCCGGGTAGAGATTATAACAGAACATGACCAAGATGTTCAAATGTTCATAAATGACCAGCATGGTCAAATAATAATAAGGCAGAACAGTTGAAACTGGAGCAGCAGCACAGTCAGGTGGACTGGGGACAGCAAGGAGCCATCATGTCAGGTAGTCCTGGGGCACGGTCCTAGGGCTCAGGTCCTCCGAGAGAGAGAAAGAAAGAGAGAATTAGAGAGAGCATATGTGGGGTGGCCAGTCCTCTTCTGGCTGTGCCGGATGGAGATTATAACAGAACGTGGCCAAGATGTTCAAATGTTCATAAATGACCAGCATGGTCAAATAATAATAAGGCAGGCCAGTTGAAACTGGAGCAGCAGCATGGCCAGGTGGACTGGGGACAGCAAGGAGTCATCATGTCAGGTAGTCCTGGGGCATAGTCCTAGGGCTCAGGTCCTCCGAGAGAGAGAAAGAAAGAGAGAAGGAGAGAATTAGAGAACGCACACTTAGATTCACACAGGACACCGAATAGGACAGGAGAAGTACTCCAGATAAACAAACTGACCCTAGCCCCCCGACACATAAACTACTGCAGCATAAATACTGGAGGCTGAGACAGGAGGGGTCAGGAGACACTGTGGCCCCATCCGAGGACACCCCCGGACAGGGCCAAACAGGAAGGATATAACCCCACCCACTTTGCCAAAGCACAGCCCCCACACCACTAGAGGGAAATCTCCAACCACCAACTTACCATCCTGAGACAAGGCCGAGTATAGCCCACAAAGATCTCCGACACGGTACAACCCAAGGGGGGGGGGGGGGGAGGAAACCCAGACAGGCCGACCACAACAGTGAATCAACCCACCCAGGTGACGCACCCCCCCCAGGGACGGCACGAGAGAGCCCCAGCAAGCCAGTGACTCAGCCCCCGTAACAGGGTTAGAGGCAGAGAATCCCAGTGGAAAGAGGGGAACCGGCCAGGCAGAGACAGCAAGGGCGGTTCGTTGCTCCAGAGCCTTTCCGTTCACCTTCCCACTCCTGGGCCAGACTACACTCTTCAGTAAAGACTTAAAGGTTGAGACCGAGTTTGCGTCTCTGACCATGGGTAGAAAGCCCTGCCTCCAGCTGTTTGCTTAGAAATTCTAGGGACAATTAGGAGGCCTGCGTCTTGTGACCGTAGCGTACGTGTAGGTATGTACGGCAGGACCAAATCAGAGAGGTAGGTAGGAGCAAGCCCATGTAATGCTTTGTAGGTTAGCAGTAAAACCTTGAAATCAGCCCTTGCTTTGACAGGAAGCCAGTGTAGAGAGGCTAGCACTGGAGTAATATGATCAAATTTTAGTGCTTTATCCGGGTAGCCGGAAAATAGAGCATTGCAGTAGTCTAACCTAGAAGTGACAAAAGCATGGATTAATTTTTCTGCATCATTTTTGGACAGAAAGTTTCTGATTTTTGCAATGTTACGTAGATGGAAAAAAGCTGTCCTCGAAATGGTCTTGATATGTTCTTCAAAAGAGAGATCAGGGTCCAGAGTAACGCCGAGGTCCTTCACAGTTTTATTTGAGACGACTGTACAACCATTAAGATTAATTGTCAGATTCAACAGAAGATCTCTTTGTTTCTTGGGACCTAGAACAAGCATCTCTGTTTTGTCCGAGTTTAATAGTAGAAAGTTTGCAGCCATCCACTTCCTTATGTCTCAAACATATGCTTCTAGCGAGGGCAATTTTGGGGCTTCACCATGTTTCATTGAAATGTACAGCTGTGTGTCATCCGCATAGCAGTGAAAGTTTACATTATGTTTTCGAATAACATCCCCAAGAGGTAAAATATATAGTGAAAACAATAGTGGTCCTAAAACAGAACCTTGAGGAACACCGAAATGTACAGTTGATTTGTCAGAGGACAAACCATTCACAGAGACAAACTGATATCTTTCCGACAGATAAGACCTAAACCAGGCCAGAACATGTCCGTGTAGACCAATTTGGGTTTCCAATCTCTCCAAAAGAATGTGGTGATCGATGGTATCAAAAGCAGCACTAAGGTCTAGGAGCACGAGGACAGATGCAGAGCCTCGGTGCGATGCCATCAAAATGTCATTTACCACCTTCACAAGTGCCGTCTCAGTGCTATGATGGGGTCTAAAACCAGACTGAAGCATTTCGTATACATTGTTTGTCTTCAGGAAGGCAGTGAGTTGCTGCGCAACAGCCTTCTCTAAAATCTTTGAGAGGAATGGAAGATTCGATATAGGCCGATAGTTTTTTATATTTTCTGGGTCAAGGTTTGGCTTTTTCAAGAGAGGCTTTATTACTGCCACTTTTAGTGAGTTTGGTACACATCCAGTGGATAGAGAGCCGTTTATTATGTTCAACATAGGAGGGCCAAGCACAGGAAGCAGCTCTTTCAGTAGTTTAGTTGGAATAGGGTCCAGTATACAGCTTGAAGGTTTAGAGGCCATGATTATTTTCATCATTGTGTCAAGAGATATAGTACTAAAACACTTGAGCGTCTCTCTTGATCCTAGGTCCTGGCAGAGTTGTGCAGACTCAGGACAACTGAGGTTTGGAGGAATACGCAGGTTTAAAGAGGAGTCCGTAATTTGCTTTCTAATAATCATAATCTTTTCCTCAAAGAAGTTCATGAATTTATCACTGCTAAAGTGCAAGTCATCCTCTCTTGGGGAATGCTGCTTTCTAGTTAGCTTTGCCACAGTATCAAAAAGGAATTTCGGATTGTTCTTATTTTCCTCAATTAAGTTAGAAAAATAGGACGATCGAGCAGCAGTAAGGGCTCTTCGGTACTGCACGGTACCGTCCTTCCAAGCTAGTCGGAAGACTTCCAGTTTGGTGTGGCGCCATTTCCGTTCCAATTTTCTGGAAGCTTGCTTCAGAGCTCGGGTATTTTCTGTGTACCAGGGAGCTAGTTTCTTATGAGACATTTTTTCGGTTTCTCGGTTCTCTCTCTCTCTCTCTCTCTCTCTCTCTCTCTCGGTTCTCTCTCGGTTCTCTCTCTCTCTCGGTTCTCTCTCTCTCGGTTCTCTCTCTGTGCTGCCATCCTGTTAGAAGGTAACAGATTATTTTATTACAATGGTTAAATTGGATTTTCATTGTGTTCAATGGTGTTATTTGCCCCCTAGTGGCGCTTTCTGGTACTTAGAAAGACAACGCAAACGGGAAGTTCAGAATTGGTTTTGCACGCATAGAAGCAGCTACAGACAACGCTACGGTGCAGGTCTTTCAATGTAGTTATTTCTTGTCACGCTTCAGCCTTGGAAAAATATTTCTTTGTAAGTTCGATTCAAGCATTTAGCTAATGATGATAATCTTGTTATTGATAGAGTTTCTTACATATCAATGTTGGTTGCATTTACTCACAAATTGCAATGCCTTTTGTGTATGTCGTTAGCTGTATTACTTTGCTCATGCGTCATGCAAACGAATTGTAAAATATACAATACTGTAGTTTTGTTACTGTTTCTAGTGTAATATGCTTTGTTATTCTACATAGATGGTTATACATTATTAGAGTAATGAAAGGAGCAATTACCATATGGTTAACAATTAGATATATGGTTTGGCATCATGCCAGATGCATGGTACCTTAGCACGTGCTTTGTATTATGCAACTTCAAATGTTTAATGTACAGCTACAGTATGTCGGTGTGAATTGAACACTAAAGTATATTCTTTTCTGTATTTTGCAGTTTCACAACATAAACGTTTTCAATATATTCATTCAAGAAAAGTCACGCCTTGGGAGTTTTATTGAAGACTTAGTTGTTAGCTATCTGTCTAGTTTTGCATGGGAACGCAACTCAAGGGCAGAATTCTCTCTCTCTCTCTCTCTCTCTCTCTCTCTCTCGCTCTCGGTTCTCTCTCTCTCTCTCTCTCTCTCTCTCTCTCTCTCTCTCGGTTCTCTCTCTCTCGGTTCTCTCTCTCTCGGTTCTCTCTCTCTCGGTTCTCTCTCGGTTCTCTCTCTCTCTCTCTCTCGGTTCTCTCTCTCTCTCTCGGTTCTCTCTCTCTCTCTCGGTTCTCTCTCTCTCTCTCGGTTCTCTCTCTCTCTCTCTCGGTTCTCTCTCGGTTCTCTCTCTCTCGGTTCTCTCTCGGTTCTCTCTCTCTCTCTCTCTCTCGGTTCTCTCTCTCTCTCTCTCTCTCTCTCTCTCTCTCGGTTCTCTCTCTCTCGGTTCTCTCTCTCTCTCTCTCTCTCTCTCTCGGTTCTCTCTCTCTCTCTCTCTCTCGGTTCTCTCTCTCTCTCGGTTCTCTCTCTCTCTCGGTTCTCTCTCTCTCTCGGTTCTCTCTCTCTCTCTCGGTTCTCTCTCTCTCTCTCTCGGTTCTCTCTCTCTCTCTCTCTCTCGGTTCTCTCTCTCTCTCTCTCTCGGTTCTCTCTCTCTCTCTCTCTCTCTCGGTTCTCTCTCTCTCTCTCTCTCTCGGTTCTCTCTCTCTCTCTCTCGGTTCTCTCTCTCTCGGTTCTCTCTCTCTCGGTTCTCTCGGTTCTCTCTCTCTCGGTTCTCTCGGTTCTCTCTCTCTCTCTGTTCTCTCTCTCTCTCTCTCTCTCTCGGTTCTCTCTCTCTCTCGGTTCTCTCTCTCTCTCTCTCTCTCTCTCTCTCTCTCTCTCTCTCGGTTCTCTCTCTCTCGGTTCTCTCTCTCTCTCTCTCGGTTCTCTCTCTCTCGGTTCTCTCTCTCTCGGTTCTCTCGGTTCTCTCTCTCTCTCTCGGCTCTCTCGGTTCTCTCTCTCTCGGTTCTCTCTCTCTCGGTTCTCTCTCTCTCGGTTCTCTCTCTCTCTCGGTTCTCTCTCTCTCTCGGTTCTCTCTCTCTCTCTCTCTCGGTTCTCTCTCTCTCTCTCTCTCGGTTCTCTCTCTCTCTCTCTCTCGGTTCTCTCTCTCTCGGTTCTCTCCCTCTCTCTCTCTCTCTCTCTCTCTCTCTCTCTCTCTCTCTTCTCTCTCTCTCGGTTCTCTCTCTCTCTCCCTCTCTCCCTCTCTCTCGGTTCTCTCTCCCTCTCTCCCTCTCTCTCGGTTCTCTCTCTCTCTCTCCCTCTCTCTCTCTCTCTCGGTTCTCTCTCTCTCTCTCACTCCCTCTCTCTCTCTCTCGGTTCTCTCTCTCTCGGTTCTCTCTCTCTCTCTCTCTCTCTCTCTCTCTCTCTCTCTCTCTCTCTCTCTCTCTCTCTCTCTCTCTCGGTTCTCTCTCTCTCTCTCTCGGTTCTCTCTCTCTCTCTCTCTCTCTCGGTTCTCTCTCTCTCTCCCTCTCTCTCGGTTCTCTCTCTCTCTCTCCCTCTCTCTCTCTCTCTCGGTTCTCTCTCTCTCTCTCTCTCTCTCTCTCGGTTCTCTCTCTCTCTCTCGGTTCTCTCTCTCTCTCTCGGTTCTCTCTCTCTCGGTTCTCTCTCGGTTCTCTCTCTCTCTCTCGGTTCTCTCTCTCTCTCTCGGTTCTCTCTCTCTCTCTCTCGGTTCTTTCTCTCTCTCCCTCTCTCTCGGTTCTCTCTCTCTCTCCCTCTCTCTCGGTTCTCTCTCTCTCTCTCTCTCTCTCTCTCTCTCTCTCTCTCTCGGTTCTCTGGTTGCCTATCTTCCGTCAATGTTTTCTCTCCCTGTGTCCTGTAAAATAAAGTCAACTCCAGTCTTTCTCCAAGGTAAGAGGGAATTGGTTTCAAAGCTGTATTTGATGTCAGTTTTGTAGGGTTCGGAGAAAAACAAATTATTTTCTCTGAGCAAGCAAATGGCAGAAGAGGAGTCCCTGAAGAGGGAATGACAGTGTTTGTGATAAGAACAGTGTGTGTGTGTGTGTGCGTGTGCGTGCGTGTGCGTGCGTGCGCGCGTGCATTGTTTAATTGTACAGTGAAAGACAGAGTAGAGACAGTGGGAGGATGGTGATGCTGCTGCTATGTGGTTTTGATACTGGTGTCTTATAGTTGAGGTGTTGGTGATATGATGGTGATATGATGGTGATGTTATCACTGTACACACAGAGCTGTGCTGGCTTTGTTCTATGTTTGTGTATTGACATGGGGCTGTACTTGTGGTGTACAGATGGGAGGTAACAGATGTTCTGTGGTTGTGGTGTACTGATGGGAGGTAACAGATGTTCTGTGGTTGTGGTGTACTGATGGGAGGTAACAGATGTTCTGTGGTTGTGGTGTACTGATGGGAGGTAACAGATGTTCTGTGGTTGTGGTGTACTGATGGGAGGTAACAGATGTTCTGTGGTTGGATGCTTGTGTATTGATGTTGCAGTGATGTATTGGATTGATTTACCGCTGATGGGGTGTATCCACCTCTCTCTTTCTCCTCTCTTCTCTCTTCTCTCTTTTCAATCAATTCAAGGGGCTTTATTGGCATGGGAAACGTGTTAACATTGCCAAAGCAAGTGAGGTAGACAATATACAAAAGTGAAATAAACAATAAAAATGAACAGTAAACATTACACATACAGAAGTTTCAAAACAATAAGGACATTACAAATGTCATATTATGTATATATACAGTGTTGTAACGATGTCTCTCCGGTCTCTCCCTTCTCTCTGAATTCTTTCAGTGTTTTCGTATAGCTCAGCGCTCCAAAATGTGGTAACTAGAAGGAAGTGTTTTACCAACACTGTCTCCTTAACAGGTTTTATGTTATATACAGTATATAACATGTATGGTTTTAATGTTATAGTATGATTAGGAATAAACCCTATACAGTGTGCATGAATAGATGGACTGCTGATCAGATGGTCACTGATGATCATATCCTGAATACTGTATGGCATAGCTGGCTTCAGTCCTGTTCCTGAGCCAGACACTTAACCTCAATACCTCCGGGTAACATTGAGAGCATACATCATGATGCATCATTTAAATGTTAAGATATGCTAGGGGCCTGAGATGGGAGAGCCTATGCCAGTGTTTAATCTGACTTCCTGAGTCTAGTGCTGCAAGCTCTTATCTGGTCAAGGGTTTCTGGCACCACCCTTTGAGTGTTCTCTATGGCAGGAAATCATTTATCAATGATTTGATAACTGTGTGAATTATTTAGTTCATTATATAGGTATGTGCATGATCTCCCTCTCCCTCTATCTCTCTCTGTACTGCATTCTGCAAGGTGGTGTGAGGGTTGCACTGGGATTGTGTGTGTGTGTTTTAATCTGTTTAGGTATTCACACACTGCATTATTAACCTCTCTTAACTCATAACTGTCCCCTGCTCTCTCCTCTCTCCAGAAGTGTATGAAGTTCGACGTGGACGCTCCTATCTGGTTATCTAAGCAGCATATCCTGTGTACTCTGAACCAGAGCCTGAAGGACGTGCTGAACTACGGCCTCTTCCAGCCAGCTCACAATGGAAAGGCTGGCAAGTTCCTGGATGAGGAGAGGCAGCTGAAGGAATACCCACTGCCTTCTGCTACCCCTGTACCATACCTGGAGGTAGGCCTGCCCCCTCTCTCATTAACATCCTATGTGTCTATGTGTGTGTTAAGGTGTATTTAATATGTGTTGTATGTGGATGTTTGTTTCTGTGTGTGTGAGTGTGTGTTCTCTGTCCTGTTGCTGTTGTTGTTGTTCTAGTTTATTGGGTTCATCAGCTTTAATATTGCAGATAGATTGTGGCTTCCATCAATGTAATTGTCTGCATCATTTCCAATCCCCCATATATTGTTTTGTTTCCCCAAACCCTACCACCCCTCCCCTAATTTGAGTAAACTAATGGACAACAACACTTAGGCTTCTACTTCCAGCTTACACATACTGTATACATTTACGGACATAATATAATTTACAATATTTATCTTTTGTTTGTTTTCAGTCCCATCCTTCAGCTCCCCTCAACCCCTTTCACATATCTCTGAAGACCATTCAGTTTCATTCTATTTGCCATTTTCAACTGTCCTGTGAAGTTTCACAAAAGTTCTGAAACTTTCCATTCTCATAGGTTCAACAGATTGTAAATTAAAGATAAACATTTTTTTCTCAGATTATTACTATATCATTGATCAATTGACTATGACTTTTCAAATCACCCAGCAGTGCTATTTGCAGAGTTAGCTGCAGGTAAATGTTACAATTCTTCAGCCCTTCCTGAACCTGTGACCAAAAACAAGCTACATATGGACAGTACCAAAACAAATGATCAAGTGATTCTGTCTCTTTGCAGTAAAATCTATAGAGATGGGATGGTTGTATCTCCATATAAATAACATTCTGTTGGTTGCAAGAATTTTGTATAATAATTTAAATGGAATATTTTTTTAAATCCGGCTTTGTTATGTTTATCAGTTGTTACCATGTGCCATGAAATCGGTACACCGAAAATCTCTTCCCACTTATTCTACATGGGACAGCTATCAATTTGTTGGTCATTAAATGAAACTGGTATACTTTTTTATTAAGCACAATTTTCTTTAACCAATTATGGTATTTAATGCAGGGCCGACAGACAAGTTGCTTACTTTCTCCCCCTTCCACTTACCTCTTCCATTTTTACAGAAATTGCTGCAATTCGTTGGTTGTAATTTTGGGCAGAGCTGACATTTCCATATATTTTGGTTCGCTACATGTGTGACATAACTCCACCAGTCTTATTTATGATATAATTTACAAAGATTATACATCTTTTTATTTTTTATTATATGCAAAATGTTTGTTTATTTTTTTAAAATCAATTAGTATATTTGAGTTCAACCATTAATATTTGTTTTCTGGTGGATTAAACTGAAGTTGAAACCAACTTTCTATGGATTGTTTTTTAAATAACGATATTTTGAAGATTATTGTAATCTGAATAAAGATAAAAAGGCCATTCTTGAACATATTCTTACTAATCTGCTATAAATCCAGTTAAGATTTAAGTATAACTTTTCTAAAACTTTAAGAGGTCTAATGCTTTAATACTTAATAATTTCTGCCCTCTGAATTAATATTCATTATATAAATAGGCCTATTTAATTTTATCTGGCTTACTGTTCCAGATAAAATTGATTATTTCTTTGCTAATATAATTTTAAAAACAAGTCGGTAGGTAAGGCCATAAGCAAATAGGTAAACTGGGATATGACTAAAGAGTTAATCAGGGTGATTTTTCACAAATAGAAAGGTATTTTCCTTTCCATGGTAGCAAGATCTTATCCATTTTTGCAAATGTTTTATTAAAATGAATTGTACTGAGCCACTTGAAATATTTGTTTGATCTGATCTAAAATTTGGATGGCCATAATAAATAGATATACCAATAGTGGACAACCTTGTTTTACTCCCCTTGACAGTTTAATACTTTCTGAGAAGAAGCCATTATTTACTGTTTTACACCTATGGTTACTATACATAACTTTAACCCATTGTATAAAATACAGTGCCTTTGGAAAGTACATAGACCTCTTGACTTTTTGGACATTTTGTTACATAACAGCCTTATTCTGAAATCCACACAATACCCCATAATGACAAAACAAAAACAGTTTTTTAGACATTTTAGCAAATGTATTAAAAATATAAATACCATATTTACTTAAGTATTCAGACCTTTTGCTATGAGACTCGAAATTGAGCTCAGGTTCATCCTGTTTCCATTGGTCATCCTTGAGATATTGCTACAACTTGATTGGAGTCCACTTGTGCTAAATTCAATTGATTGGACATGATTTGGAAAGGCACACAACTGTCTATATAAGGTCCCACAGTTGATAGTGCATGTCAGAGCCCGTTTGGAGTTTGCCAAAAGGCACCTATAGACTCTCAGACCATGAGAAACAAGATTATCTGGTCTGATGAAACCAATATTGAAATCTTTGGTCTGAATGCCAAGTGTCACGTCTGGAGGAAACCTGGCACCATCCCTACAGTGAAGCTTGGTGGTGTCAGCATCATGCTGTGGGGATGTTTTTCAGCGGCAGTGACTGGGAGACTAGTCAGGATCGAAGCAAAGATGAACGGAGCAAAATATATAGAGATCCTTGATGAAAACCTGCTCCAGAGTGCTCAGGACCTCAGACTGGGGTGAAGGTACACCTTCCAACAGGAGAACGAACCTAAGCACACAGTCAAGACAACGCAGGAGTGGCTTCGGGACAAGTTCCTGAATTTCCTTAGGTGGCCCAGCAAGAGCCTGGACTTGAACCCAATCTAACCTGATAGAGTTTGAAAGGATATGCAGAGAAGAATGGGATAAACTCCCCAAATAGAGGTGTGCCAAGCTTGTAGCGTCATACCCAAGAATACTCAAGGCTGTAATCACTGCCAAATGTGCTTCAACAAAATACTGAGTAAATTTCATTTTAATTTTTTTTTAAATAAATTTGCCAAAGTCTGGGGTATTGCGTGTAGATTGATGTACATTTTTTTTTTAATGATTGTAGAATGTCTATAACGTAAAAAAAATGTGGAAAAAGTCAAGGGGTCTGAATACTTTCTGAAGGCACTGTATTCTCCAACATTTAAATATTCCAGGCATTTATATATAAGTTCCAGTTGTACTTTGTCAAAAGCCTTTTCAAAGTCAGCTATGAATGCCTGGCCTGGTTTCCCAGATTTTTCTTAGTGTTTTATTGTTTCAGATACTTGTCTTATATTATCTCCAGTGTATCCATGTAAAAAAAACTGTCTGATTAGGATGAAAATATCTGACAATACCTTTTTAAATTCTATGCGCGGTGCATTTTGCTATGATTTTTGCATCACAACACTGGGGCCTCACATTTTTTTATGGACTGGATCTTTATATTTACCACTTTGGTCCTGTTTCAGTAAAAATGAAATCAGACTTTCTTGTTGAGTATCTGATAATCTACCATTATTATAGGAGTGGTTGAAAAAAGGATTGGTATCCCTCAACAGGTATGCCATCCAGCCCTGCAGATTTCCCAAACTTAAAGGCTTTAACTGCATCAAGAAGTTCCTCCTCTGTAACTTGGCATTCACATTAGTCTTATTGTACAGCTGTTCATTTTACATTATTAATAGAAAAAAATCCTTACAATTAACTTTGGTTCATTGTGTTGCTGTCGTATGCCCCCCCCCCCCCCTGAGAGAACACTAGGAGATTGATGTCACCTGTCAATTATTCAATTATCCAGTCTGCTCTGTGAGTAAGATGTGTGCATAATATATGTGTGAAACTCTGCAGCGATAATCACACCCTGACAGCAGTGTTCCCAGCTCCCAGCTGTCACCTCTAGCAGTTATTTGTAGCCTGTGTCGATCATGGTTTGTAATCATATAGAAACTCAGCCAATGTGATGTTTTTACAGTCAATAGAGTAAACATCGTTAGATCTCTCTCAAAATTCTGGAGTGAGGGAGAGCCATAAATAGATAGATGCATAGCTCACTAGAGTGCACTCCAACCTTCTGCAGTGAATGATTCTATAATATCCATTGTTTGATTTATTAAAAGTCAGCCGACATTGTTTAAATACAAAATGTTCCTTTCCTGTGGGCTTTGAAAATGTCATAGTTTTCTTATCAGCAAAGTGCTCTGTTTCTCCCTAAATACAGATAGATTGTTTTCTCCAGGTGTTATGGATTCAGCAACAGTAGAGGATGTTGTTATTGCAGGTAGTTGCATCATGTTCAGGAAGCAGAATGTCTGCAGGTAAATCCTTGATACATGTAGAATAGGACTGTAGTCGGCCTTTTCTCAATTGGATTTGCTCAACTCCTGCGTCCTCTGTCCTCCATCCTCTCTGGACTCCTTTTGATAAAGGTCAAAGGTAGTTGAGGAGAGGCGGCGAAGAGAGTGGAAACTAGAAGAAAATGCGCTTGTATGAAATTAGACTCCTCCAATCGTGTGCCATCAGGCAAATTATGTTTACAGGGTGGAATCCCAAAATAAATGTATGAACTGATAAAAACAAATGTAGTTAGTTGTGCAAGACATTTTATAGGTAAAAGGATAAGTAGTTTATGGTTTTTACAATAGACGATTCAAAGGGGGTGTGGCAGATTTCTAAATTTGTCCACTAAGGACAAGGGATAGGATACACTTGTACTTCCTCGCCAAAAGGAGGTTATTGAGGAGAGGAGGAACTTCTTCCATTTAACTGCTAAAGAATTGACACTCTCCTCGACCACTTATCGGTTTCTGGGTCACGGAAGAGAGACGACGGAGAATAGGACAGATTGGCCAGAATGATGATCTTTAGAAGCCCAAGGGATTTACTGTGTCTTGATAATTAGATATTTGAAGTGTTAAATTCCTCCCACGTAATGTACACCTTCCCAATTTGTAACACCAAACCCTCATGCTACCATGGACTACCAAAACATGTCTAGCTTCCAAGGGCACTGTGCCCTAAAAATAAGAGATAAGTGATAACAACATCTCTATAGTAGCTATGTGTCTGTGTGTACTGTATGTCAGGCAGTCATAGTTATAGCTTAGTTTAACCCTATAGTCCACAGGGACATGATAGGGCTCAGTGCCACATGAGAGGTCCTGCACATCTAGACATTGGCTAACAGCCTAGGGCATTGTGTGTGTGTGTGTGTGTGTGTGTGTGTGTGTGTGTGTGTGTGTGTGTGTGTGTGTGTGTGTGTGTGTGTGTGTGTGTGTGTTCTTTAGGAGTGTAAATCTATCAGATCTGTCTTCCCTCCCTCAGGGCAGGAGTTTATAGATATCAGTGACAGGTTAGTCCAGCCTCACTACCCTCTGCCCTCCCATAGATTTATACTCCTAACACACACACACACACACACACACACACACACACACACACACACACACACACACACACACACACACACAGAGAGCTTTATTTTCATTAAATTTCAGGACGTTTGTACCTAAACCTAATCCTAACATTAACCACAAAAACCATAACCCTAGTCTTAACCTTAACCCCTAAACTCTAAACCTAATCCTTAAGCTTAAAATAGCATTTTAACAAATTCAGGACATGAAAAAAGTTATTGTTTTCCTACCGTGTCAGGACATTTAGGTGAATTGTTAAGACATTGGGGTCCTGATAATGTAGGAAGAAATACACACTCACACACACACAAACACACACAATCGCCTCCCCCCCAAGGTTTACATGTTTTAGCTACAGTCTGACAGTGTTCAGTGAGACCTGTCTATCAAATCAGTGGTTTGTAACCGGACTAATAAACACTGCTGTTGACAGATTGAGTATGGCAGGCAGGAGATATCTGACTTTTAATCTAGAATTGTTTTATTTACTAACAAACTAGCAGATGAACTAATATAGTGTTATTCCAGTAACCATGTGTTGTCTCTGTGTGTTCCTCTCCCAGTTCCGCTATAAGAGACGTCTCTACACACAGTCCCACCTGGATGACAAGCAGCTCTCCAAACTACACACCAAGGTAAGAACACACACACACACACACACACACACACAGGTTTGGTATAGTCGTTCTGAGCTTTTATATATTTGGAGATGTGTGATTTTAATAGAAAAGACACCATACGTGCACATCTCATTCTGTGGCGGCAGGCTGTATATATAAGAGAGAAAGAGCAGGGAGAACTGCATGCGTTGACATCCCCATCAGAGGGCAGGAGATTTACACTGGTGAGAATGGCCCATCACCAGCTGATTTTTCCTCACTGTGTGTGTGAAGGACCATGGCCATCTGCAACTGAGCGGTCTCTAATGACATTCACGTATAAATGTTGGCTTATTGTTCTGTTTAATATAAATATTCCTGCTGTCATCAATGCTTGCTAAATGACTGCTTTATTGAATAAACAGAATCGGAGCAGGCTGGACAAAGTCGAGCTATGGGACTGTGTGACTGACACATCATATCTGACACAGGCTAGAGCAGGAATGAGCATAGAGACACAGAGACGGAGCGAGAGAGACGGAGCGAGAGAGACGGAGCGAGAGAGACGGAGCGAGAGAGACGGAGCGAGAGAGACGGAGCGAGAGAGACGGAGCGAGAGAGACGGAGCGAGAGAGAGACGGAGCGAGAGAGAGAGACGGAGCGAGAGACGGAGCGAGAGAGAGACGGAGCGAGAGAGAGAGACGGAGCGAGAGAGAGACGGAGCGAGAGAGAGACGGAGCGAGAGAGAGACGGAGCGAGAGAGAGACTGAGCGAGAGAGAGACACAGAGAGAGACACAGAGAGAGACACAGAGAGAGACACAGAGAGAGAAAGATTTAAAGTATGAAAGAGATGGGGATGGAGGCGGCAAGAACGAAAAAGAAAACGAGTAGAGAGAGAAAACAAGAGGAAGAGTGAGAACGAGAGAAAGAAAGAAAAAGAAAGAAAGAAAGAAAGAGAAAGAGGGAGTGCAGCCTTAGTCTATTCTGTCTCATTCATGTTTAGTAGGGATATAGTGTTTACTGCACATTGACTGTAACTAGCTAGGTGTGGTAGGGATATAGTGTTTACTGCACATTGACTGTAACTAGCTAGGTGTGGTAGGGATATCGTGTTTACTGCACACTTACTGTAACGAGCTAGGTGTGGTAGGGATATAGTGTTTACTGCACATTGACTGTAACTAGCTAGGTGTGGTAGGGATATAGTGTCTTACTGCACACTGACTGTAACGAGCTAGGTGTGGTAGGGATATAGTGTTTACTGCACATTGACTGTAACTAGCTAGGTGTGGTAGGGATATAGTGTTTACTGCACATTGACTGTAACTAGCTAGGTGTGGTAGGGATATCGTGTTTACTGCACACTTACTGTAACGAGCTAGGTGTGGTAGGGATATAGTGTTTACTGCACATTGACTGTAACTAGCTAGGTGTGGTAGGGATATAGTGTCTTACTGCACACTGACTGTAACGAGCTAGGTGTGGTAGGGATATAGTGTTTACTGCACATTGACTGTAACTAGCTAGGTGTGGTAGGGATATCGTGTTTACTGCACACTTACTGTAACTAGCTAGGTGTGGTAGGGATATAGTGTCTTACTGCACACTGACTGTAACTAGCTAGGTGTGGTAGGGATATAGTGTCTTACTGCACACTGACTGTAACTAGCTAGGTGTGGTAGGGATATAGTGTCTTACTGCACACTGACTGTAACGAGCTAGGTGTGGTAGGGATATAGTGTTTACTGCACATTGACTGTAACTAGCTAGGTGTGGTAGGGATATCGTGTTTACTGCACACTTACTGTAACTAGCTAGGTGTGGTAGGGATATAGTGTCTTACTGCACACTGACTGTAACTAGCTAGGTGTGGTAGGGATATAGTGTCTTACTGCACACTGACTGTAACTAGCTAGGTGTGGTAGGGATATAGTGTTTACTGCACACTGACTGTAACTAGCTAGGTGTGGTAGGGATATCGTGTTTACTGCACACTTACTGTAACGAGCTAGGTGTGGTAGGGATATAGTGTTTACTGCACATTGACTGTAACTAGCTAGGTGTGGTAGGGATATAGTGTCTTACTGCACACTGACTGTAACGAGCTAGGTGTGGTAGGGATATAGTGTTTACTGCACATTGACTGTAACTAGCTAGGTGTGGTAGGGATATCGTGTTTACTGCACACTTACTGTAACTAGCTAGGTGTGGTAGGGATATAGTGTCTTACTGCACACTGACTGTAACTAGCTAGGTGTGGTAGGGATATAGTGTCTTACTGCACACTGACCTGGATAACAGCGTCTGCTAGATGACTTAAATGTAAATGTAATGTAATGTAACTAGCTAGGTGTGGTAGGGATATAGTGTCTTACTGCACACTGACTGTAACTAGCTAGGTGTGGTAGGGATATAGTGTTTACTGCACACTGACTGTAACGAGCTAGGTGTGGTAGGGATATAGTGTTTACTGCACACTGACTGTAACTAGCTAGGTGTGGTACGGATATAGTGTTTACTGCACATTGACTGTAACTAGCTAGGTGTGGTACGGATATAGTGTTTACTGCACATTGACTGTAACTAGCTAGGTGTGGTACGGATATAGTGTTTACTGCACATTGACTGTAACTAGCTAGGTGTGGTAGGGATATAGTGTTTACTGCACACTGACTGTAACGAGCTAGGTGTGGTAGGGATATAGTGTTTACTGCACATTGACTGTAACTAGCTAGGTGTGGTAGGGGTATAGTGTTTACTGCACACTGACTGTAACGAGCTAGGTGTGGTAGGGATATAGTGTTTACTGCACATTGTATGTAACTAGCTAGGTGTGGTAGGGATATAGTGTCTTACTGCACACTGACTGTAACGAGCTAGGTGTGGTAGGGATATAGTGTCTTACTGCACACTGACTGTAACGAGCTAGGTGTGGTAGGGATATAGTGTCTTACTGCACACCGACTGTAACGAGCTAGGTGTGGTAGGGATATAGTGACTTAATGCACACTGACTGTAACGAGCTAGGTGTGGTAGGGATATAGTGTCTTACTGCACACTGACTGTAACGAGCTAGGTGTGGTAGGGATATAGTGACTTAATGCACACTGACTGTAACGAGCTAGGTGTGGTAGGGATATAGTGACTAATGCACACTGACTGTAACGAGCTAGGTGTGGTAGGGATATAGTGACTTAATGCACACTGACTGTAATCTATTGTATTCAGATGGAATATTATATTTTCTGGAGTTGCACCTTGTCATAATTCTACAGATCATCCAAAAAGTGGTCATTGGAGTGTTTGGTTTGCTGTTGCCTTAAGCCAGCAGATCAAATCAAATCGAATTGTATTAGTCACATGCCCCGAATACAACAGGTGTAGTAGACTTTACAGTGAAATGCTTATTTACAAGCCCTTACCCGACATTGCAGTTTTAAAAAATACGGATAAGGTCTCCAGCACGAGATTACTCTGAGAGGGGGGTTGGTTTCATGAGCTCAACTCAATGTTCTCAGTCAAACTAATCCCCCTTTCACAGTGACCTGCTGGGTGAGTTATTAATTGTATTGACTGGGTCTGCTGGGGCTAGCTTCACCCCATGTCACACACACACACACACACACACACACACACACACACACACACACACACACACACACACACACACACACACACACACACACACACACACACACACACACACACACACACACACACACACACACACACACACACATACATATCTATGCATGTTCAAATACAGAGAGAAACACACACACACTCTGAGGTCAAACATTAACCTAATTTATAGACATTGAAAATGTATATGGCATGCTGTCTTCTATGAGTGCCACTCTCACTATCTATATGTCCCACACGTACACTCTCCCTTTGTACGTGTGGGACATATAGATAGTGAGAGAGACACTCTCCCTCTGTCTCTCTCACTATCTATATGTCCCACACGTACACTCTCCCTCTGTCTCTCTCACTATCTATATGTCCCACACGTACACTCTCCCTCTGTCTCTCTCACTATCTATATGTCCCACACGTACACTCTCCCTCTGTCTTTCCCACTATCTATATGTCCCACACGTTCACTCAACCTGTCTCTCACATTATCTATATGTCCCACACGTGCACTCTCCCTCTGTCGCTCCCACTATCTATATGTCCCACACGTGCACACTCCCTCTGTCTCTCCCACTATCTATATGTCCCACACGTGCACTCTCCCACTGTCTATATGTCCCACACATGCACTCTGTCTCTCCCACGATCTATATGTCCCACACGTGCACTCTGTCTCTCCCACGATCTATATGTCCCACACGTGCACTCTCCCTCTGTCTCTCCCACTATCTATATGTCCCACACGTGCACTCTCCCTCTGTCTCTCCCACTATCTATATGTCCCACACGTGCACTCTTCCACTATCTATATGTCCCACACGTGCACTCTCCCTCTGTCTCTCCCACTATCTATATGTCCCACACATGCACACTCCCTCTGTCTCTCCCACTATCTATGTGTCCCACACGTGCACTCTCCCACTATCTATATGTCCCACACATGCACTCTGTCTCTCCCACGCTCTATATGTCCCACACGTGCACTCTCCCTCTGTCTCTCCCACTATCTATATGTCCCACACGTGCACTCTCCCTCTGTCTCTCCCACTATCTATATGTCCCACACGTGCACTCTCCCTCTGTCTCTCCCACTATCTATATGTCCCACACGTGCACTCTCCCTCTGTCTCTCCCACTATCTATATGTCCCACACGTGCACTCTTCCTCTGTCTCTCCCACTATCTATATGTCCCACACGTGCACTCTCCCTCTGTCTCTCCCACTATCTATATGTCCCACACGTGCACTCTTCCACTATCTATATGTCCCACACGTGCACTCAACCTCTGTCTCTCCCACTATCTATATGTCCCACACGTGCACTCTCCCTCTGACTCTCCCACTATCTATATGTCCCACACATGCACTCTGTCTCTCCCACTATCTATATGTCCCACACGTGTACTCTCCCTCTTTCTCTCCCACTTTCTCTCCCACTATCTATATGTCCCACACGTGTACTCTCCCTGTCTCTCCCATTATCTATATGTCCCACACGTGTACTCTCCCTCTGTCTCTCCCACTATCTTTATGTCCCACACGTGTACTCTCCCCTGTCTCTCCCATTATCTATATGTCCCACACGTGTACTCTCCCTCTTTCTCCCACTCCCACTTTCTCTCCCACTATCTATATGTCCCACACGTGTACACTCCCTCTGTCTCTCCCACTATCTATATGTCCCACACGTGCACTCTCCCTCTGTCTCTCCCACTATATATATGTCCCACACGTGCACTCTCCCTTTGTCTCTCTCACTATCAATATGTCCCACACGTGCACTCTCCCTCTGTCTCTCCCACTATCTATATGTCCCACACATGCACTCTCCCTTTGTCTCTCCCACTATCTATATGTCCCACACGTGCACTCTCCCTCTGACTCTCCCACTATCTATATGTCCCACACGTGCACTCTCCCTCTGACTCTCCCACTATCTATATGTCCCACACATGCACTCTGTCTCTCCCACTATCTATATGTCCCACACGTGTACTCTCCCTCTTTCTCTCCCACTTTCTCTCCCACTATCTATATGTCCCACACGTGTACTCTCCCTGTCTCTCCCATTATCTATATGTCCCACACGTGTACTCTCCCTCTGTCTCTCCCATTATCTATATGTCCCACACGTGTACTCTCCCTCTGTCTCTCCCATTATCAATATGTCCCACACGTGTACTCTCCCTCTGTCTCTCCCACTATCTATATGTCCCACACGTGTACTCTCCCTCTGTCTCTCCCACTATCTTTATGTCCCACACGTGTACTCTCCCCTGTCTCTCCCATTATCTATATGTCCCACACGTGTACTCTCCCTCTTTCTCTCCCACTTTCTCTCCCACTATCTATATGTCCCACACGTGTACACTCCCTCTGTCTCTCCCACTATCTATATGTCCCACACGTGCACACTCCCTCTGTCTCTCCCACTATCTATATGTTCCACACGTGCACTCTCCCTCTGTCTCTCCCACTATCTATATATCCCACACGTCCACTCTCCCTCTGTCTCTCCCACTATCTATATATCCCACACGTGCACTCTCCCTCTGTCTCTCCCACTATCTATATGTCCCACACGTGCACTCTCCCTCTGTCTCTCCCACTATCTATATGTCCCACACGTGCACTATCTATATGTCCGACACGTGCACTCTCCCTCTGTCTCTCCCACTATCTATATGTCCCACACGTGCACTCTCCCTCTGTCTCTCCCACTATCTATATGTCCCACACGTGCACTCTCCCTCTGTCTCTCCCACTATCTATATATCCCACACGTGCACTCTCCCTCTGTCTCTCCCACTCTCTGTATGTCCCACACGTGCACTCTCCCTCTGTGTCTCTCACTATCTATATGTCCCACACATGCACTCTCCCTCTGTCTCTCCCACTATCTATATGTCCCACACATGCACTCTCCCTCTGTCTCTCCCACTATATATATGTCCCACACGTGTACTCTCCCCTGTCTCTCCCATTATCTATATGTCCCATACGTGTACTCTCCCTCTGTCTCTCCCACTATCTATATGTCCCACACATGCACTCTCCCTCTGTCTCTCCCATTATCAATATGTCCCACACATGTACTCTCCCTCTGTCTCTCCCACTATCTATATGTCCCACACATGCACTCTCCCTCTGTCTCTCCCATTATCTATATGTCCTACACATGCACTCTCCCCCTGTCTCTCTCCCTTTTGCTTTTATCTGAGGGCACTGGAGTGTGTGTAGGGGTTTCTCCGAGTAATGGACAGGGCAGTAGAATGGTGCTCTTTCTTCTGGTAGGACAAAGACAACCCAGTGTGAACACCATCTGATACTAATGTAGAAATCAGCTGGGTTTCTGTACTACTGACTGACTGGTAAAATTCTGACCCACTGGGAATGTGATGGAAGAAATAAAAGTGGAAATAAATAATTCTCTCCACCATTATTCTGGCATTTCACATTCTTAAAATAAAGGGGGTGATCCTAACTGACCAAGGAGAGGGAATTTTTACTGGGATTACATGTCAGGAATGGTGAAAAACTGATTTTCAATGTATATGGCTAAGGTGTATGTAAACTTCTGATCTCAACTGTATACTGTAGGAGTGTTGGCTCAATGAAGCAGTTCTGTTAACACTGCCCTACCAGGCAAGTGTTGTGTATTATCTCCAGAGGTAGCGGTCGAGATGTAGCAAGTACTCAAGTTTACATTTGAGTAATATGTGTAGCAGACTGTATTTTAACTAAAAGTGTTGTAATTATGAAGAGGCTCTTGGTGTGCTACTGACTGACTGGTAATAAGAGCTGGGCTAGTGTGAATGGTAATAAGAGCTGGGCTAGTGTGCTACTGACTGAATGGTAATAAGAGATGGGCTAGTGTGCAACTGACTGACTGGTAATAAGAGCTGGGCTAGTATGCTACTGACTGAATGGTAATACGAGCTGGGTTCGTGTGCTACTGACTAACTGGTAATAAGAGCTGGGCTAGTATGCTACTGACTGAATGGTTATAAGAGCTGGGCTAGTATGCTACTGACTGACTGGTAATAAGAGCTGGGCTACTGTGCTACTGACTGACTGGTAATAAGAGCTGTGCTACTGACTGACTGGTAATAAGAGCTGGGCTAGTGTGCTACTGACTGACTGGTAATAAGAGCTGGGCTAATGTGCTACTGACTAACTGGTAATAAGAGCTGGGCTAGTATGCTACTAACTGACTGGTAATAAGAGCTGGGCTAGTGTGATACTGACTGACTGGTAATACGAGCTGGGCTAGTGTGCAACTGACTGACTGGTAATAAGAGCTGGGCTAGTGTGCTACTGACTGAATGGTAATAAGAGCTGGGCTTGTGAACTACAGACTGAATGGTAATAAGAGCTGGGCTAGTGTGCTACTGACTGAACGGTAATAAGAGCTGGGCTAGTGTGCTACTGACTGAATGGTAATAAGAGCTGGGCTAGTGTGCTACTGACTGAATGGTAATAAGAGCTGGGCTAGTGTGCTACTGACTGACTGGTAATAAGAGCTGGGCTAGTGTGCTACTGACTGAACGGTAATAAGAGCTGGGCTAGTGTGCTACTGACTGAATGGTAATAAGAGCTGGGCTAGTGTGCTACTGACTGAATGGTAATAAGAGCTGGGCTAGTGTGCTACTGACTGAACTGGTAATAAGAGCTGGGCTAGTGTGCTACTGACTGACTGGTAATAAGAGCTGGGCTAGTGTGCTACTGACTGAATGGTAATAAGAGCTGGGCTAGTGTGCTACTGACTGAATGGTAATAAGAGCTGGGCTAGTGTGCTACTGACTGAATGGTAATAAGAGCTGGGCTAGTGTGCTACTGACTGAATGGTAATAAGAGCTGGGCTAGTGTGCTACTGACTGAATGGTAATAAGAGCTGGGCTAGTGTGCTACTGACTGAATGGTAATAAGAGCTGGGCTAGTGTGCTACTGACTGAATGGTAATAAGAGCTGGGCTAGTGTGCTACTGACTGAATGGTAATAAGAGCTGGGCTAGTGTGCTACTGACTGAATGGTAATAAGAGCTGGGCTAGTGTGCTACTGACTGAATGGTAATAAGAGCTGGGCTAGTGTGCTACTGACTGAATGGTAATAAGAGCTGGGCTAGTGTGCTACTGACTGAATGGTAATAAGAGCTGGGCTAGTGTGCTACTGACTGAATGGTAATAAGAGCTGGGCTAGTGTGCTACTGACTGAATGGTAATAAGAGCTGGGCTAGTGTGCTACTGACTGAACGGTAATAAGAGCTGGGCTAGTGTGCTACTGACTGAATGGTAAGAAGAGCTGGGCTAGTGTGCTACTGACTGAATGGTAATAAGAGCTGGGCTAGTGTGCTACTGACTGACTGGTAATAAGAGCTGGGCTAGTGTGCTACTGACTGAACGGTAATAAGAGCTGGGCTAGTGTGCTACTGACTGAATGGTAATAAGAGCTGGGCTAGTGTGCTACTGACTGAATGGTAATAAGAGCTGGGCTAGTGTGCTACTGACTGAACGGTAATAAGAGCTGGGCTAGTGTGCTACTGACTGAATGGTAATAAGAGCTGGGCTAGTGTGCTACTGACTGAATGGTAATAAGAGCTGGGCTAGTGTGCTACTGACTGAATGGTAATAAGAGCTGGGCTAGTGTGCTACTGACTGAATGGTAATAAGAGCTGGGCTAGTGTGCTACTGACTGAATGGTAATAAGAGCTGGGCTAGTGTGCTACTGACTGAATGGTAATAAGAGCTGGGCTAGTGTGCTACTGACTGAATGGTAATAAGAGCTGGGCTAGTGTGCTACTGACTGACTGGTAATAAGACAGTTGGGTTATTGAACTACTGACTGACTGGTAATAAGACAGTTGGGTTATTGAACTACTGACTGATATGTTATGAGCGTTCATCTGAGAGAGTTGCTTCATGCCCTCTAGCCTTGTCCAGGAGAAAGAATCAAGGTGAATCTATTGCTTGCATCCATCTAGTTGTCTCATATCTACTAAGGGTTGACCAAGGGGGACATATTACCTCTGCATGTAATGTACCAGAGTACTTGATTGATCATCATATTTTATCTTATAAATAATTTTTATACAACAATAATCCCGATTTGAATCTCCAAAGGTCAAGAAGAGTCAACAATATTACAGCTTCCTACTCTGGTGTCAGACAATCTCCTCCTCTGGCTGGCTGGGCAGTAGATCGTGATCTGAAATGAAAGGAAAAGCGCCTGCAGCAGCACCTGATCAACATTACTGTACATGATTCACTCATTTAATATAATGTAGGGCAGACATGTCTATGGTGATACTACCTATTACATCTCATCCACTATGACAGCTGCCTGGGTTATGGGAGGGTTCCGCACATATGACTCATCTTATGATTTTACTCACATTCAGATGCTTATTGTGAGTAGTGTCCAAGTAAACAAGTATTTTTGTCAGAAATGTCTTTCTCTGTGGATTTTAGAGCTAGCTACAGGCCTACCAGTTCAGTCATTATATCTCTTTTGTAGCGTTAACTCTAGATACCAAGTCAAGTTTATTTGTCATATGCATAGGATACACATGGTACACAGTACAATGAAATGCTTATTTGCAGGTTAATTCTCGATAATGCTACGTAATAAGAATAATACAAATGAATAATGAAATAAAATCAGATCAATGGAATAAAAATACAGTACATTGAGCAGAAATATAAATATTGGGAGGCACTTACACACATTTACATAAGGATATTTCCACAGGTGCAGGGGAGGGGATATGGAGAGCAAAGTGATGAATTGTGCTATAATTTTCGCAAAAATAGTATGTACAATAGCAGCAGTCGTGTGTGTGTGCGTGTGTGTGTGTGTGTACATACATACATGTAAGTGTGCCTGTGTGCTAAGGTGCGAGAAGCTGTTAGGCTGTTATTGATCTTAGGCTACACATCATGAAGGCAGCAGCATGGGTTTGTGAAGAGATTGGAATGAGTCTGGAACTTTCTGCTATGTGTTGTAGAGAGACTGGAGAGTCTAGTGCTGTCTACTATGGGTTGTAGAGAGACTGGAGAGAGTCTAGTGATGTCTACTATGGGTTGTAGAGAGACTGGAGAGAGTCTAGTAATGTCTACTATGGGTTGTAGAGAGACTGGAGAGAGTCTAGTGATGTCTACAATTCGTTGTAGAGAGACTGGAGAAAGTCTAGTGATGTCTACTATGGGTTGTAGAGAGACTGGAGAGTCTAGTGATGTCTACTATGGGTTGTAGAGAGACTGGAAAGTCTAGTGATGTCTACTATGGGTTGTAGAGAGACTGGAGAGTCTAGTGCCGTCTACTATGGGTTGTAGAGAGACTGGAGAGTCTAGTGATGTCTACTATGGGTTGTAGAGACTGGAGAGTCTATGTCTACTATGGGTTGTAGAGAGACTGGAGAGTCTAGTGATGTCTACTATGGGTTGTAGAGAGACTGGAGAGTCTAGTGATGTCTACTATGGGTTGTAGAGAGACTGGAGAGTCTAGTGATGTCTACTATGGGTTGTAGAGAGACTGGAGAGTCTAGTGATGTCTACTATGGGTTGTAGAGAGACTGGAGAGTCTAGTGATGTCTACTATGGGTTGTAGAGAGACTGGAGAGAGTCTAGTGATGTCTACTATGGGTTGTAGAGAGACTGGAGAGAGTATAGTGATGTCTACTATGGGTTGTAGAGAGACTGGAGAGTATAGTGATGTCTACTATGGGTTGTAGAGAGACCGGATAGTAGTGATGTCTACTATGTCTAAAGTCTATGATGTCTACTATGTTGTAGAGAGACTGGAGAGAGTCTAGTGATGGGTCTGGAGAGAGTCTAGTAATGTCTACTATGGGTTGTAGAGAGACTGGAGAGAGTCTAGTGATGTCTACAATTCGTTGTAGAGAGACTGGAGAAAGTCTAGTGATGTCTACTATGGGTTGTAGAGAGACTGGAGAGTCTAGTGATGTCTACTATGGGTTGTAGAGAGACTGGAAAGTCTAGTGATGTCTACTATGGGTTGTAGAGAGACTGGAGAGAGTCTAGTGATGTCTACTATGGGTTGTAGAGAGACTGGAGAGAGTATAGTGATGTCTACTATGGGTTGTAGAGAGACTGGAGAGTCTAGTGATGTCTACTATGGGTTGTAGAGAGACTGGAGAGTCTAGTGATGTCTACTATGGGTTGTAGAGAGACCGGATAGTAGTGATGTCTACTATGGGTTGTAGAGAGACTGGAGAGAGTCTAGTGATGTCTACTATGGGTTGTAGAGAGACTGGAGAGTCTAGTGATGTCTACTTTCGGTTGTCTGGAGTCTAGTGATGTCTACTATGGGTTGTAGAGAGACTGGATCTAGTGATGTCTACTATGGGTTGTAGAGAGACTGGAGAGTCTAGTGATGTCTACTATGGGTTGTAGAGAGACTGGATAGTAGTGATGTCTACTATGGGTTGTAGAGAGACCGGAGAGAGTCTAGGGATGTCCGCTACGGGTTGTGGGAAGGTATCATCTCCTTTCTATGACACTAGGGCTGGAGGGAAGAGCACAGAGTCACCCTGCGGAAAGGAGAGGAGATGAGAGGAGGAAAATTGAGCATGTTGGCTGGGCCCTCTACATACACACATGAGCTTCCCTTGTATGCACCTGTGCACACACAGAGAGACACAAGCACAAGCAAAACACACACACAGAGAGACAGACAGTGGACAGAGGCAGAGAGAGAGCACTTAGTAAAGCACTAGTTGGCAATGTGGTCACTGACATCACTGGGACCACACACACACACATCTGCAGCTTGATTGGACAGCTTAATGCTTTGCTATACGACCTTCAGGTAGCGCTGCTTCTAAGGCTAACCACCACAGCCACATCAACTTCACACTATCCAAGAACCTCTGCCTGCCTAACACATGGCTGTGTGTTTTTTGGCTTCCCCTTAAATCCACTCTGCAGACCCTGAAAAGGCACTAATTACTCAATTCCATTATAATACAGCATTGCTCTGCAGCCAGTAGCTCATAGTATTATCTTCCATTGACAGTGAGGAGCTATTGTCCGTGTGCTGCTCAGTATTGTCCAGAGAGCCAGACTGTGTGTGAGTGCGTATTCTGAGCCCTCTTTTCATCGCAGTGTTTCTGTGTAGAAATATTTAGGTGTGATTTGTGTATAATAGAGAGTATATGATACACACACACACACACACACACACACACACACACACACACACACACACACACACACACACACACACACACACACACACACACACACATGTATGGCAGAGAATGAGAGGATATCACCAGTGGGGAATCACTTTCACACAAAGCTCCTCTTATAGATAATCCTGTAGAAGGCGAGAGCAACACACACACACACACACACACACACACACACGCATGCATTAATTACCTGCTGATGCTGAGGAAAGCTAACCTGATCCTGCAGTGATCATTAATCGAGGGCCAGACGCATAACTGTTTAGAGTGAAGTTGGACATTCATAGAAAAGCTATTCTAACTGTGACAACTACGTTTGGTTTTCATGCATACACCTCACTCCCTTAACACAGTCACACACACCACACAGATACTACCATCAATCCCATCACACACTGAGTTGGCAAGGCATTGGTAGTTTATCTACAGTGGGTACAGTGTAGTAGAGTGAAAAGAGTTACACAGCCTAGTCCCTCTGTCCCCCTCCAGCCCCCCGGACTTCCTACCCTCCCCCTGCTGCTCACCCTACGGACATTGTACCCCCTCCCCCCGACAAACATTTACCCTGCCCCCACCCCCAATGGACATTTATCATTATTACAGTTGTAAATATGTATATATTATTATTATTATTATTATTATGATATTGTTTCATCCTTTGACCTGCACTGTTGGACCTAGGAGCATAAGAATGTCACAGTACACTACTATTACATCTGCGACCCTGTGCATGTGACGAATCAACTCTAATCTAGTCTCGTTCCTTACATCCATCAGCTCCATGTAACACCAAAACCCCCAGTATTACAACTGCAACTACAGTACCATCTATTTACACTTTTTCCTCCCTACCTCTTCTCCCTCTTCTCGTATTTACCCTCTCACTATCCCTTCCCTCTTCTCTCCCTTTCCCCCTTCCCCTACCTCAATTCTCTCCTCCTTTTTTTCTCTCTCTCTCTTTCCCCCCTCTTCCCTCCCTCTCTCTGTCCGTGTCGGCATCCTGCGAAATCCCCCCTCCATTTCTCAGTCGGTCTGTGCATGCGCCTGAGTGAGCGTGTGTATGAGCGTGTGTATGAGCGTGTGTATGAGCGTGTGTATGAGCGTGTGTGTGTGCGTGTGTGCGTGTGTGTGTGTGTGTGTGTGTGTGTGTGTGTGCTCCTCTGGCGAGACGCGAGACGGTGAGTGTGAGAGAGGAGGAAAGCCACGGAGAGGAGGATAAGAGAGGAGGAGAGGAGAAGAGAGGGAGGGGGAATGGATATGGCCATGTGCGGGATGTTTTGGCGTTGGGACTGTAGCTGATCTTTCGTGGCGTGCGTCTGAGTAAGTGTGTGTGTGTGAGTGTGTGTGTGTGTGAGAGATGGGGTCTGCTCTGGGCAGAAGAGAGGCAGCTGAAAGAAAGGAGAGGAAGGCAAGAGGAGCCAGGAAAGCCAAACTCAACAGTAAGGTATCCCACTGGCTTTATCTAGCTATACATTTATTTATCTGTCTCCCACTTCTGTCTCCCCTGTCTCTCTCTCCCCCTTCTCTTGTCCCCCCCTCTCCCCCTCCCCATCTCCCTCTCTCTCCCTCCCCCTCTGTCACCCCCCGTCTCTCTCCTCTGTCTCTCCCCTCTCTCTCTCTCTCTCTCTCTCCCCTGCCCCTCTATGCCTCCCCCCATCTCTCTCCTCTGTCTCTCCCCTCTCTCTCTCTCTCTCTCTCCCCCCCCTCTATGCCTCCCCCTGTCTCTCTCCTGTCTCTTCCCTCTCTCTCCCTCCCCCTCTACCCCCCCCTCTCCCCCTCCCCGTCTCCCTCCTCTGTCTCTCCCCCCTCTCTCTCCCTCTGTCTCCCCTTCCACCCCCCCTCTCTGTCTCCCCCTCTCTGTCTCCCCTCTCTCGCTCCCACCCTGTTCCCCTCTTTGTCTCCCCCTCCCCATCTCTCGCTCCCCTGTCTCCATCTCTGTCTCCCCCTCTGTCTCTCCTTCTATGTCTCCCATTCTATCCCCCTTCTCTGTCTCCCCTTCTCTGTCTCCCCGTCTAGGTCTCCCCTTCTATCCCCCTTCTCTGTCTCCCCTTCTATCCCCCTTCTCTGTCTCCCCTTCTCTGTCTCCCCTTCTCTGTCTCCCCTTCTATGTCTCCCCTTTTATGTATGTCAGTGTCTCTTACTCTCTGTCACTCTCATTTTCTCTCTTTCTGTGTATTTCCCTCTCTCTCTCCTTATCTCTCCCTCCCTCTCTCTCTATCTCTCTCTGTCGTTCTGCTCTGCTGCATGTTAGCAGTGTGAGGATGAGGAGTGCTGCAGTTCTGTGTGATAGCTACTCCTTCAGCATGCTAATGTTTCTCTCTCTGCACTGTTTCTGCCTGACATGTAGACTTTGTGTGTGTGTGTGTGTGTGTGTGTGTGTGTGTGTGTGTGTGTGTGTGTGTGTGTGTGTGTGTGTGTGTGTGTGTGTGTGTGTGTGTGTGTGTGTGTGTGTGTGTGACTGTATCAGTGTGCATGTGCACCCATTTACTGATACATTTTAATGTGGTTGCGTGTATACATGCACGTGTGTGTGTGTGATCTGTTAGTGAGACTCCCAGGGACAATAGTGGCCTTGTAGTGTGTTTCTGTCTATTATCAACTCTGCTTCAGTCACATTCTTGCCATAACCCTGGAGTGATGCTCTGAGCTGCTGGAGAGGGGCAGGGCTAGACACAGTGATGACTGTGTTTGTCTAACTAGTAGGGCGACTCATCTGTTAACAGCTTTTGTCCGCATAGAACATTACAGCTACACAGTGGTCTTAAAGACGGTTTCAGTCATGATCCCTGTGTTTGTGTGTTCTCTGTCCTGTCCTTTTACTTTATATATATATATATGTGTGTGGGGGGGGGCATATACTGTAGTACAAAACTGTTTAAGTTAGTGATGTAATTAGTTATTGCAGAATGGAAGAACTCTGTCTTTCTCTCTCTGTGTAGACAGTAGTGGCGTGTGGGTAAAATCACTGGACAAGCCAAGCCCCCCATATTGGGTGGTTCTGCAAATACAGGACGTTTTGTGTGATTTAAAAAAAAATGTAATTCCCACCACACCTCATTACCACCACATAATGAACTGTGATGGTTAGGAGAGAACGTGGTGGTAATGACTAAATGTATTAGTTCATACAATTTTGCTTGCCTTATTAAGACCTGAAAAGAAACACAAATGACATATATTTGTGTTTTTACACCTGCATTGTTTGCTGTTTGGGGTTTTAGGCTGGGTTTCTGTACAGCACTTTGAGATATCAGCTGATGTACGAAGGGCTATATAAATAAATTTGATTTGATTTTGATATATGATCATGGTTAAATTGAAATTGAACAGTTATGTTAGGATGATTGTGTCACGCCCTGACCATAGAGAGCCCTTGGATTCTCTATAGTGGTTTAGGTCAGGGTGTGATGAGGGGGGTGTTCTAGAAGGTGTATTTCTATGTTGGTGGTTTTGTATGGTTCCCAATTAGAGGCAGCTGGTAATCGTTGCCTCTAATTGGGGATATTTAGGAAGCCCTATCTCCCACCTGCATTTGTGGGATATTGTTTGTGTTAGTGTGTTTGGGCACGACATCTTCATGGGCTTTGTAAGTTATGTTGTTTTGTTTCTAGTTTCACTTTGTATTAAAAAGATGTGGAATGCAATGCACGCTGCGCCGTGGTCCGCTCATTTTGAAGTTCGTGACAGATTGAGTGATTTTGATGTCTATTTATGTGACTTACTATAGTTACTGACTTCAATTACAAAGGGTTTACTTTTCTATAAGATGCCCCCTAAATCAACCAAGGACCGGACAAGGAAATACACTATATATGTAAAAGTATGTGAACACCCCTTCAAATGAGAGGATTTGGCTATTTCACCAACACCCGTTGCTGAAAGGTGTATAAAATCAAGTACACAGCCATGCAATCTCCATAGACAAACATTGCCAGTAGAATGGTCCGTACTGAAGAGCTCAGTGACTTTCAACTGGAACCGTCATAGGACGACCGCTGAAGCACGTATCACGTACAAATCGTCTGTCTTCGGTTGTAACACTCACTTACCGAGTTCCGAACTGCCTCTGGAAGCAACGCCAGCACAAGAACTGTTCGTCAGGAGGTTCATGAAATGGATTTCAATGGCCGAGCAGCCGCACACAAGCATAAGATCACCATGTGCAATGCCAAGCCTCTGCTGGAGTAGTGTAAAGCTAGCCGCCATTGGACTCAGGAGCAGTGGATACGCGTTCTCTGGAGTGGTCAGAAAACACAGTCCGACAGATGAATCTGGGTTTGGCGGATGCCAGGAGAACACTACCTCCCCCAATGCATAGTGCAAACTGTTAAGTTGAGGGAGGAGGAATAATGGTCTGAAGCTGTTTTTCATGGTTCGGGGTAGGCCCCTTAGTTCCAGTGAAGTGAAACCTTAATGCTATAGCATACAGTGACATTCTAGAATCTAGATGATGTGCCTCCAACTTTGTGGCAACAGTTTGGGGAAGGCCCTTTCCTGTTTTAGCATGACAATACCCATGTGCACAAAGCGAGGTCCATACAGAAATGGTTTGTCTAGATCAATGTGGATGAACTTGACTGGCCTACACAGAGCCTTGACTTCAACCCCATCAAACACCTTTGAGATGAATTGGAACGCCGACTGCAAGCCAGGCTTAATCGCCATCAGTGCCCGATCTCACTAATGTTCTTGTGGCTAATGCTCTTGTGGCTGAATGGAGGCAAGTCCCAACAGCAATGTTCCAACAATGTTCCAACATCTAGTGGAAAGCCTTCCCAGAAGTGGAGGCTTTTAAAACAGCAAAGGGGGGACCAACTCCATATTAATGCCCATGATTTTGGAATGAGATGTTTGACGAGCAGGTGTGCACATACCTTTGGTAATGTAGTGTATATAAACAAGATTATATAAGACACAAGGAGTATCTTAAGAAACAAAAAGAAGGACAACTCAAGACAAAATAAAGTGGTGAACTGAAATCCATCTCCAACTTTCCCAGCGAGAAAAAATGAAAAAAGGAGGCCATAGAAAATGAACCAAATGTGCTCTCTCGTTAATAAGCAATAGAGTGTATTAACCAAAACCTAATCTTGAGTGAGTCTGAATCGGTAGACTGCAGCCAGTGAACAATCATTTGTTTAATGTCAACCAGTGTTTCCAACCCTGTACATGTATTTCTGCCTAATGCATTGAATCCCCAAATGTTTTTAAAAGACGCTTAAGTTATTGAAGCATGTGTCTTTGTTTTTTGAGGTTTTGAATGATGTGTTCTATATCTTCAATAAAATTAAACATGTACAACTGTGACATTAAAATGTTTAATTTTTCATCAGTTGTTTTATATGAAATGTCATTTCCTCCACCACACTCTGTCACTACCACAACGCTAAGTCATTAACATCACGGTACATATTGTTGAGGAAAAGGTGTATTCAATTACAATTGATATTGATGATGTGAACCACATATGCTTGTTATTGAGATTATTTGATAAAATATTCAGATGTAGTGGTAAATACATGATTCTGAGTATCATCAAGGCATATATGGACATTTAGACATGACAATGATGAATATATATAATTAAGAAATCTTTTAAATAGTTTAAAAAAGCATGTGAAATGTTATAGAAAATACTTTAGGCACAATTTCTGTAATTTCCTTTTCAACTAAAATAGCAAATTTTATGATGTGGTGGTAGTGAAATTTCCTCTCGGGTATTTGGGGAAACTGATAAAAATCTTCAAAATCTTAAACAGTATGGTCTCAGCCACTGTTAGTTCTTGTTTTTCAGACACTGAAGAAAATATTCAGGTAGATAAAAAAAACAGTTTCAAGAGGTTTCATTTTCAATAACAGTCAACATCCAAAAGTGCCCGTATTTGAAAAATGAACCTATTAGAACCTATGTGATGATTGAAAAATGAACCTGTGTTGTGATAATTGCGTTGTTTGCTCTATAAACTGTTTATTCATATGACTTGTGACCGTGATATTCAGGCCTAAAGGCAGAGACAATAAGAAGACACAGTGGCAGAATAAAGTCCACAAAGCATATTGCATAAAGTATAACATAATCTTACACTCAAATCATGCAAATATGTACAAAAAGTATTTAAGAAGATTTTGTATTTTTGTGTAGTTTAATTCATGTAAAAAGACAAACATTGTTTGTGCATTTTTAGTGGCAAACTTTGGGAACAATCTTTTGAAAGTTAATGGAGCAATGCATGATGGGCAATGGTGTTCTGCACTAGTTTTTGTGTCCCATCTTTATTTATATTTTAAAAAAAAGGTTAACTACTCAATATTGTTAATAAACCAGGTTGTCACCAAAATAATTTTAACATAATAGTAGCCTTACGTTAAAAAAATATTATTAATTCCGATTCTGCTTTCTATGCTTGTTTTCACTTAATACTTTGGGATACTGGTGAAAACAAACATAGTAAACGGCATTGGCATTAATCAAATGTAAAAAATGTAAGGCTACTATAATTAACATTTTGGTGACAACCTGTTTGATAAACAATATTGGCTTGTTATTAACACGTTTGTTTTTTATGTGAATAAATGTGGGACACAAAAAAGGCAGTGTAGAACTCTATTTCCTAAAATGCATTGCTCCAATAACTTTCAAAAGATTGTTTCGAAGTTTGCCTCCCAAGAAATCCTACAAATTAAGTCGCGCAAAAATGTTTGTTTTTTCAAATGATTAAGCCACACAAAAACGCACAGAAACACACGGAATCTGCCTAAATACTTGATACATATACAGATTTGTACCTTGTCAGCTCGGGAATTCGAACTTGCAACCTTTCGGATACTAGTCCAACTCTCTAACCACTAGGCTACCCTGCCACCCCATGGACATGGAGGTAGGCTATTTGAGGAGTGCATTGTTGGTGGAGGAATTGGCCAACAAAACTATGGATAGCAACCTAGTTTTGTTTGTCAAACATTTAGGCCTAACTCTTATTTCTTAAATAGGAAGAAATAGTCTCCAACATAAAGCACTCTTGTTGTTAGTAAAGTCTAATTAAAATGAAGACAGTTGAAATCAATTTTGCCTACTCAAATGTGCCTTATTTTAGCATCATGAGCTGTCCATTTCTGATTGACTGTGCCATGGCTGCTGCTTCAAGTTTCAGCACCACAATGTAATCTGAAGAATCTGGCTTATTGTGAGGTCAATAACTCTGATAAACACATCAGGATCAAGAAATATATTGTTTTTAATAAGATCAATTATAGTAGTAGCAAGCTATCAAAGTTGACCTCCGGTAATTTCTTTCATCTTCGTGCTCTCCTTCTCAAACTGAACAAATCAAAGCAAATGTTATTGGTCACATACACATATTTAGCAGATGTTATTACGTGTGTAGCGAAATGCTTGTGTTTCTAGCACCAACAGCGCAGTAGTATCTAACAATTCACAACAATACAAACAAATCTAAACGTAAAAGAATTGAATTAAGAAATATATACTTTAAATATTAGGACTAGCAATGTCGGAGTGTCATTGATTAAAATACAGTAGAATACAATATATACATATACAATTAGTAAAACAGTATGGAAACATTATTGAAGTGACTAGTGTTCCATTAAAAGTGACCAGTGATTCCATGTCTATGTACATAGGGCAGCAGCCTCTTAGGTGCAGGGTTAAATAATTGGGTGGTAGCTGGCTAGTGATAGCTATTTAACAGTCTGGCCTTGAGATAGAAGGTGTTTTTCAGTCTCTTGGTCCTAGCTTTGATGCACTGGTACTGACCTCACCTTCTGGATGATTACGGTGTGAACAGGATGTGGCTCAGGTGGTTGATGTCCTTGATGATCTTTTTGGCCTTCCTGTGACATCAGATGCTGTAGGTGTCCTAGAGGGCAGACAGTGTGCCCACGGTGATGCATTGAGCAGACCGCACCACCCTCTGGAGAGCCCTGCGGTTGTGGGTGGTGCAGTTGACATATCAGACGGTGATACAGCACGACAGGATGCTCTCAACTGTGGATCTGTAAAACTTTGTGAGGGGCTTAAGGGCCAAGCTGAATTTCTTCAATCTCCCAAGGAACATGAAGCTTTTCACCTTCCCCACAGGGTTCTGTTGATGTGGATGGGGGCATGCTCCCTCTGCTGTCGCCTGAAGTCCATGATCAGCTCCTTTGTTTTGTTGACATTGAGAGAGAGGTTATTTTCTTGGCACCACTCTGCCAGGGCCCTCACCTTCTCCCTGTAGGTTGTCTCGTCATTGTTGGTAATCAGGCCTACTACTGTTGTGTCATCTGCAAACTTGATGATTGAGTTGGAGGCGTGCTTATCCATGCAGTCGTGGGTGAACAGGGAGTACAGGAGAGGCCTGAGCATGCACCCTTGTGGGGCTCCTGTGTTGAGGATCAGCGTAGTGGAGGTGTTGTTTCCTACCTTCACCACCTGGGGTGGCCCGTCAGGAAGTCCAGGACCCAGTTGCACAGAGCAGGGTTCAGACCACAGGCCCGAGGTTAATGATGAGCTTGGAGGGTACTATGGTGTTGAAGGCTGAGCTGTAGTCAATGAACAGCATTCTTACATAGATATTCCTCTTTCCAGATGGGATAGGGCAGTGTGCAGTGCGATGGTGATTGCATCATCTGTGTATCTATTGAGGTGGCATGCAAATTGAAGTGTGTCTAGGATGTCAGATAAGTTGAAGGTGATATGATCCTTAACTAGCCTCTGAAAGCACTTCATGACGACAGAAGTGAGTGCTGTGGCGCAATAGTCATTTAGTTCAGTTTCCTTTGCTTTCTTGGGAACAGGAACAACGGTGGACATCTTGAAGCAAGTGGGGACAACAGATTGATATAGGGAGCGATTGAATATGTCCATAAACACTCCAACCAGCTGGCCTGCACATGCTCTGAGGACACTGCTAGGGATGCCATCTGGGCCGGCACCCTTGCACGGGTTAACACGCTTAAACGTCTTACTCACGTTGGCCACGGAGAACGAGAGCCCACAGTCCTTGGGAGCGGCCGTGTCGGTGGTACTGTGTTATACTCAAAGCGGGCGAAGAAATTGTTTAGCTTGTCTGGAGGCAAGATGTCGGTGTCCGTGACGTGGCTGGTTTTCCCTTTGTAGTCCGTGATTGTCTGTAGACCCTGTCACATTCATTTTGTGTCTGAGCCGTTGAATTGCGACTCCACTTTGTCTCTGTACTGACATTTTCCCTGTTTGATTGTCTTACGGATGGAATAACTACGCTGTTTGTATTCAACCATATTCCCAGTCACATTGCTGTCGTTAAAATGTGGTGGTTTGCGCTTTCAGTTTTGCGCAAATGCTGCCATTTATCCATGGTTTTTGGTTTGGGTAGGTTTTAATAGTCACATCGATATATAGCCTAATAATTGGTTTAGAACCACAGAGAGTTACCGCAAGTCGCAAAGAAAACAGGGGCTGCCTCCACTATTCCAGCACCATTTCAACTTCAACACTATCAAATCACCTCTGCTTAGTCTAATACAGTGACAACTAAAAGATAACAAAAACAATTTAGTCCAGTCAACGTAAGCTAAATATGATGTGTCTGTCAATGGTTCTGATTTGTGTGTGCGTGTATGTATGTATGTGTGTGTGCGTGCGCGTTTTGAAAGTAGAACAACATATAGACGCCCTACTTGTAGATTGTCGTGACGTTGTATTAGTTACTGTTGCTCATCGAATGATTAAAGGTTTCTAATTGCGTGATTAACTGAATCAAGCAATTATTAACCTGGGGCACCATGGGAAAATTAGTTGTATTGAGTTTCTATTTCCCAAATTAACTCAAAGAATATCAGAATATCGATTTAGCCGCTAATTTATCAGTTTCCTCTACAGTCTCATTCTGAACGTCGCATAATCCGGGAATCTACACTGACCCGGGTCTCACCAATGAGTTCGTACCACACCAATCTTAGTTGAGTATTTATTTACTAGAAAGCTAAAAGGATGTAGCATGGGTAGAAAAATATTTCTTTGTCCAGTCCGGGGCCTGCGGCGAGGGTCCCCAATCCGGGGCCTGCGGCGAGGGTTCCCAGTCCGGGGCCTGCGGCGAGGGTCCCCAATCCGGGGCCTGCGGCGAGGGTCCCCAATCCGGGGCCTGCGGCGAGGGTCCCCAATCTGGGGCCTGCGGCGAGGGTCCCCAATCCGGGGCCTGCGGCGAGGGTCCCCAGTCCGGGGCCTGCGGCAAGGGTCCCCAGTCCGGGGTCGATGACGAGGGTCTCCGCACCAGAGGCGCCACCAAAGTGGGGTGAGCCAGAGGTGGAGTGGGGTCTACGTCCCGCACCAGAGCCACCGCCGTAAGGGATGCCCAACCGGACCCTCCCCTTTGGAGTCAGGTTTTGCGGACGGAGACCGCACCTTTGGGGGTACTGCATCAGATAGATGACCTATGTAGAGAGACAGAGGGCCTGTCATCGGATCTTGGCCAGCTTTGCTAGTTGAGAGAAACACAAGCCATTTTATTCTCTATTTTGGTTAGCAAGCCCCGGGGTATGGTTCTTAATCAGGGACAGCTGTCCATCGTTGTCTCTGATTGGGAATCAGGCAGCCTGTTTTTCCACCTTGGTTGTGGGTAGTTGACTTTATTAGTGGCCTTTATAGCCCTAGGGGACATTTTTAAATAAAGAGACAATAGAGAGGCTTATATTCTCTATTTTGGTTAGGCCAGGGTGTGACTAGGGTGGGCATTCTAGTTTCTTTATTTCTATGTTTTCTATTTCTATGTTTCGGCCTGGTATGGTTCTCAATCAGGGACAGCTGTCTATCGTTGTCTCTGATTGGGAATCATACTTAGACAGCCTGTTTTGCCATCTTGGTTGTGGGTAGTTTTCTTTGTTTGGTGGCCTGTATAGCCCTAGTAAGCTTCACGTTCGTTTTGTTGTACGCTCACGACGCTGCACCTTGATCCGGTCATTTCCCGTGAAATATTGACTTAAAAGCCCTTAACCAACAATGCAGTTCAATAAATATTTACTAAATGAAAAGTAACACAATAAAATAACAATAACAAGGCTATATACAGGGGGTACCGGTACCAAGTCAATGTGCTGGGGTACAGGTTAATCAAGGTAATTTGTACATTTTGTAGGTAGGCTCTGTCTTGCCTCCAATTGTGTAGCTCTCAGGTATCCATCATCCATCTTACAGGGGGGGAAGCCCTACACACATGTTACAGCACAGGCTACAGCAGATCAACTAAAATACAGAGAGAAGCAAAGGGAAAATTTGGAGAATGTGTGTATAGGTGGCCACAATCTTCCCATGCGAAACAGTTCGGAACAGTTTGTGCATATATTATGACTACATTTTGTGACATTTTTGTTCCTGAACACAACATTTTTTCTGAAAGCAAGCCCAAGTTGGGAGCCAAAGTTTACACCCCTTCGTCAGTGATTGGTCAACAGTAGGGATTCTTCATTGAAGTGTTTGTTTGTTGTCATTCGCATTCTTCCACTTGAGAAATACAGCACCAAACGTCTTAGTTAGATGTAAAATTGCGCGACTAAGATCTCTTCAACAAAAATGTCAAATTTAATAACACTCGTTCAGCGCTAGCCGAACCGAAGCATGTGGAAGACTTTAGGAGATGATGGAGATGAGAGAAAGGACACAGAAAAAGGAGAGACAGAGATGGAAAAAGAGAGACAGTGGAGTAGAGAAGAGATGGGATAGGGAGAGAAAGAAGGAAGTGAAGAGAAAGAGAGTAGATTGATTGTGGTATGGTCAGGGTAGTGTTCTGAAACCAGGTCATGTAGAAACTACAGCCTGGGGCACTGCACTACACACTACGCTGGACCACTCTGCACGACACTCTCTTTTACATGGCAGGGGCACATAACCATCATCTATCTCTTTCCTTGATATGATTCAGGTTGTCTACTCAGAAATTGTATTAATACCTCTACAGCGACACAGTGCCTTCAGAGAATATTCAGACCCCTTCTTTTTTTCCACATTTTGTTACGTTTTTCTAAAATTGATAAAAATAATTGTTTTCCTCATCAATCTACACACAATAACCCAATCTACACACAATAATCCATTGATCATCCTTAATTAAGATGTTTCTACAACTTGATTGGAGTCGACATGTGGTCAATTGTATTGATTAGACATTATTTGGAAAGGCATACAGCTGTCTATATATGATTCCACAGTTGTCAGAGTAAAAACCAAACCATAAGGTCGAATGAATTGTCTGTAGACCTACGAGACAGGATTGTGTCGATGCACAGATATGGGGAACAGTACCAAAACATTTATGCAACATTCAAATCAAATCAAATCAAATTTTATTTGTCACATACACATGGTTAGCAGATGTTAATGCGAGTGTAGCGAAATGCTTGTGCTTCTAGTTCCGACAATGCAGTGATAACCAACAAGTAATCTAACTAACAATTCCAAAACTACTGTCTTATACACAGTGTAAGGGGATAAGGAACATGTACATAAGGATATATGAATGAGTGATGGTACAGAGCAGCATACAGTAGATGGTATCGAGTACAGTATATACATATGAGATGAGTATGTAGACAAAGTAAACAAAGTGGCATAGTTAAAGTGGCTAGTGATACATGTGTTACATAAGGATGCAGTCGATGTTGTAGAGTACAGTATATACATATGTATATGAGATGAATAATGTAGGGTAAGTAACATTATATAAGGTAGCATTGTTTAAAGTGGCTAGTGATATATTTACATCATTTCCCATCAATTCCCATTATTAAAATGGCTGGAGTTGGGTCAGTGTCAATGACAGTGTGTTGGCAGCAGCCACTCAATGTTAGTGGTGGCTATTTAACAGTCTGATGGCCTTGAGATAGAAGCTGTTTTTCAGTCTCTCGGTCCCAGCTTTGATGCACCTGTACTGACCTCGCCTTCTGGATGATAGCGGGGTGAACAGGCAGTGGTTCGGTGGTTGATGTCCTTGATGATCTTTATGGCCTTCCTGTAACAACGGGTGGTGTAGGTGTCCTGGAGGGCAGGTAGTTTGCCCCGGTGATGCGTTGTGCAGTCCTCACTACCCTCTGGAGAGCCTTACGGTTGAGGGCGGAGCAGTTGCCGTACCAGGCGGTGATACAGCCCGCCAGGATGCTCTCGATTGTGCATCTGTAGAAGTTTGTGAGTGCTTTTGGTGACAAGCCGAATTTCTTCAGCCTCCTGAGGTTGAATAGGCGCTGCTGCGCCTTCTTCACGACGCTGTCAGTGTGAGTGGACCAATTCAGTTTGTCTGTGATGTGTATGCCGAGGAACTTAAAACTAGCTACCCTCTCCACTACTGTTCCATCGATGTGGATAGGGGGGTGTTCCCTCTGCTGTTTCCTGAAGTCCACAATCATCTCCTTAGTTTTGTTGACGTTGAGTGTGATGGAGGAACACAGTGGCCTCCATCATTCTTAAATGGAAGAAGTTTGGAACCACCAAGAGTCTTCCTAGAGCTGGCCACCTGGCCAAACTGAGCAATCGGGGGAGAAGGGCCTCCAGCACTCCACCAATAAGGCCTTTATGGTAGATTGGCCAGACAGAAGCCACTCCTCAGTCAAATTCATATGACAGTCCAATTGGGAGTTTTCCAAAAAGCACCTATATACTCTGACTATGAGACACAAGATTCTCTGGTCTGATGAAACCAAGATTGAACTGTCTGGAGGAAACCTGGCACCATCCCTACGGTGAAGCATGGTGGTGGCAGCATCATGCTGTGGGGATGTTTTTCAGCAGCAGGGACTGGGAGACTAGTCAGGATCAAGGGAAAGATGAACGGGGCAAAGTATCGAGAGATCCTTGATGAAAACCTGCTCCAGGCTTAGGACCTCAGACTGGAGTGAAGGTTCACCTTCCAACAGGACAACGACCCTAAGCACACATCCAAGACAATGCAGGAGTGGCTTCGGGACAAGCCTCTGAATGTCCTTGAGGGGCCTAGCCAGACCCTGGACTGAAGAGACCTGAAAATAGCTGTGCAGCGACGTTCCCCATCCAACTTGACAGAGGTTGAGAGGATCTGCTGAGAACAATGGGAGAAAATACCCGAAAACAGGTGTGCCAAGCTTGTAGCGTCATACCCAAGAAGACTCAAGGCTGTAATCTCTTGCAAAGGTGCTTCAACAAAGTACTCATCACTTAAGGGTCCCTTAGTAAATGTGATATTTAAGGTTTTTCTTTTTAATAAATTTGCAAAGGTTTCTAAAAACCTGCTTTTTCTTTATCATTATGGGGTATTGTTTGTAGATTGATGAGGGGATTTAAAAAAATACATTTTAGCATAAGGATGTAACATAACAAAATGTGGAGAAAGTATGACGCATACATGAAAATACAAAGATCCCATATTAATTTATATGCATTAAAACTGGGGTCTTCAAACTTTTCTTGCCCACAGACCCCCTTCCCAGGAAAACCGGCGACCCAGGGACCCCATCATACATTAGCACATTTATTTTGTTCACTTCTGATCATCAGGTGAATGATAACAGCAAGGAGATGTATTCAACATTGTAAAATTAATATCTTTGATAGTTCGTTTTTCATTATTTTGACCTCCCCACATTATAATTGGTAGAGGATGTGCAAACTCTAACAGATAACGCCAAACACATTTCCGCTAAGATATTAAAATGTGTTTATTCTGTACTTGCTAGTGATATTAATATTTTTTGGGGGGTGGGAATCTCTTTCTTCACCCAATATTCCTGCGGACACCCTGCAGTACCTCCTAAGACACATAGGGGGCGTGGATCCCTGGTTGAATATCCATTCATTAAAATATCATTAAATAGCACCATTTATAATATTCTCAGGCAGAATGAATAGATGACCGAGGGGTGTAGTAGATTGCCCATGGCAGGCAGGGGATAATAGAGCACTAATGATCCATTGCCTGATAACTGCACTACCCACATGCCCCGGAGTCCCATCTCTCCTATCGCTACTCTATCCTACCCTTTCTCTCTTTTTTGTAGTCTATAAAACACCACTTTTTTACCACATTAGAGACAGTTCACATACAATGTTACATAGTGGTGTGAAAACATGTTGTATACACACCTAATTTTACAGTGAGTTGTGTAACTTAATTCAGTAACTTAAACTATCCAGTTCAAATCTCCTTCTCCCGCTAACATGATTTAGGCTAAATGTCAGCTTCTTTGTGGAGTGGCAGGCTGGCTGGCTCATTGACTAACTGCCTAACTGGAGTGAGGCTCAGGACAGGAGCCAGAGTTAGCCTATAAGTCAGAGACTTTGTGGACAGATTCAGAGTGAGGTTATGTAGCTGGGCATGTGCTACAAGAGCAACTTCATCGTAGTGGACAAATAAAGCGCTGTGCAAAGTGTGGGGCTGGTCTAACACACTACCTCTGGAGCAGGGCTACACTTGACTCGGGTTGCTTCTGAGGCCAAAACATCATAAAGAGACATAGAGTGGGACAGTCATTTGGCATATAGGGGCTGAATTCAGTTCACTTTATTTTAGTTGTAGTCTGGTTTTCAGCTGTTTTTGGCCTGTCTGTCTGTCTGTCTGACTGTCCGTCCGTCCGTCCGTCCGTCCGTCCGTCCGTCCGTCCGTCCGTCCGTCCGTCCGTCCGTCCGTCCGTCCGTGAGCACATAACTATTTCTGATTCAGCTCTTCTTTTCTATGGCCTGTTTGATGACTCTATGCATTCCTCACATTCTCCCTGCCCACCCCTGCAAACACGCCCCTCCACCCTACACCCTTAACCCTACTGAAATACACACTGACAATGGAACAATGGTGAAGTTGTTGTCCTCCCTGTTAGGTAAAATTAGTTATTTCATGATTTTGAGTTATCAACTGACAGGCTCCATGCACTTCGTGTTCAGACCCAAACCACCTGTCAGCTCAATAATGATCATGGTTTTACTGATGATGTTGGACATTGCTGAATTGCTACTGTACTGTGCTGTTTCGAAAGGGTGGGGGATCGGGAGCGGTGGGGGAAGGGCAGGGCAGGTGGGGGACCTCTGTGATTCTCCATACACAAAGCCATTGCTCTGCATGTGTGTGTGTTGGTCAGTGGGGCTGAGGGCTCGGTCACAAGCTGTATCTGTATGTCAGTGAACCAGAGAGCCCTACTCTAACCTAATGTGCCTACATTTGAGGACTTACAGAGTCTAGCCGCCATGCTGCTACGCACTGAGAGAACCAGAAGGAGCCAAGCAACAGAGGTTAGACACCACATACACACATCTATTGAGAGGCTGCCATTTCATGGGTTAAAGAGTCTGTGGACGAAGAGATATTTCTAGAACTCAATGGGTAGGGAGATTCCAGTAGGTATATGCACCTTAGCCAGACATTCTGCAGGGTGTTGACTGTAAGAGTTCTAGAATGTATTCTGTCTGTACGCTCTGCTGGGTCTTAATTGTGGACATACTAGATCTAGAATGTATTTCGTCCACAATAGTTTTGCTTGATGTTTATTGTTTACCAGGACACTTCTACGGTTTTCACTCCTTGCTTGTGCTCTGTTGTTCCTATCATGCTGCGATGGCAGCAAGATTTACTGGTTTTGTTGTGACTAAAGTCAAGCAAGTGTGTAAACTGCTGTGGTTCATAGAATTCTGAAGGATGCTACCAGTTACAGCAGAAGTCATTCATTCAGTGAAGCGTGAAGTAACTGATCTTGTTGTTGTGTCAAACCAGGAGTAGTTGTGTCAAACCAGGAGTAGTTATGTCAAACCAGGAGTAGTTGTGTCAAACCAGGAGTAGTTGTGTCAAACCAGGAGTAGTTGTGGTGTCAGACCAGGAGTAGTGGTGTCAGACCAGGAGTAGTTGTGTCAAACCAGGAGTAGTTGTGTCAAACCAGGAGTTGTGGTGTCAGACCAGGAGTAGTTGTGTCAGACCAGGAGTAGTTGTGTCAAACCAGGAGTAGTTGTGTCAAACCAGGAGTAGCTGTGTCAAACCAGGAGTTGTGGTGTCAGACCAGGAGTAGTTGTGTCAAAACAGGAGTAGTTGTGTCAAACCAGGAGTAGTTGTGTAAACCAGTGGTCGGTGGGTCAAACCAGGAGTTGATGTGTCAAACCAGGAGTTGTTGTGTCAAACCAGGAGTAGTTGAGTCAAACCAGTGGTTGTTGCCATCCAGGTTGGAGTAGACCCAGGTGTTTGTTTCCCTGCTCTGTCCTGTCCTGACCTGCCTGTCTGTGTAAGATGAGGCGGTTGCTTATGTCAGCACATGACATGGGACCTGGTCACATATTTCAATGCGGGTAGGGGGTGAATATGATGGCTGATGTTGCAGTTGCAATAGTCTGTTGTTTTGGGATGTAGCATAGAATAGAGCAAAACTGTCTGCCACAATAGAACAAATATTGATGCATTTTACAATTATCATCTACTATACTACTACTACTACTACTACTACCACTGAGTACATTTTGGGAAAAAAGGCAAACTCAGCTCCATCATTCATTGAATAATGATTTTTTAATTGGCAAGAATAGCAAATTTAGGCATGACATGCCAGCAACAAACTCTGACACTACACATCCAAGAATATCTGACCAAATTATGAAAGGTTAGCATTGTAATTCTGAATTCTGTAAAGTGAGTGGGGAAGAGGGGATTTTTGTTGTTGTTGTCTATGATCAATGACAAGCCACCAGGGTCTAACAACTTGAATGGAAAATGACTGCGGATAATAGCGGACAATATTGCCACATCTTCAATTTAAGCCTACTAGAAAGTGTTTGCCCTCAGGCCTGGAGGGAAGAAAAAGTCATTCCGCTACCTAAGAATAGTAAGGCCACATTTACTGGCTCAAATAGCCGACCAATCAGTATGTTACCAACCCTTAATAAACATTTGGAAAAAATGGTGTTTGGCCAGATACAATGCTATTTTACAGTAAACACATTGACAACAGACTATCAGCACGCTTATAGGGAAGGACACTCAACAAGCACGGCACTTAATATATATAATAATATATAATAATATAATATATGCCATTTAGCAGACGCTTTTATCCAAAGCGACTTACAGTCATGTGTGCATACATTCTACGTATGGGTGGTCCCGGGGATCGAACCCACTACCCTGGCGTTACAAGCGCCATGCTCTACCAACTGAGCTACAGAAGTGACTGACTGGCTGAGAGAAATTGATGATAAAAGGATTGTGGGCGCTGTTTTGTTAGACTTCAGTGCGGCTTTTGACATTATCGATCATAGTGTGCTGCTGTAGAAATGTATGTGTTATGGCTTTACACCCCCTGCTATATTGTGGTGGATAATGATTTAACTGTCTAACAGAAACAAGGGTGTCCTTTAATGGAAGCCTCTCCAACATAATCCAGGTAGAATCAGGAATTCCCCAAGGCTGCTGTCTAGGCCCCTTACTTTTTAAAATCTTTACAAATGACATTCCACTGCCTTTGAGTAAAGCCAGAGTTTCTATATATGCAGATGACTCAACACTATAGACATCAGCTACTACAGTGACTGAAATGACCACAACACTTAACAAAGAGCTGCAGTTAGTTTCAGAATGGGTGGCAAGGAATAAATTAGTCCTAAATATTTCAAAAGCTAAAAGCATTGTATTTCTGACAAATCATTTACTAAACCCTAACCTCAACTAAATATTGCAATAAATACTGTGGAAATTGAGCAAGGTGAGGTGACTAAACTGTTATGGTCAAAACATATTGATACTGTACAACAGTAGCTGAGATAGGGAGAAGTCTGTCCATAATAAAGCACTGCTCTACATTCTTAACAGCACTATCAACAAGGCAGGTCCTACAGACCCTGGCTTTGTCACACCTGGACTACTGCTCATTAATGTGGTCAGGTGCCACAAAGAGGGAAAATTGCAATTAGCCCAGAACAGGGCAGCACGGCTGGCCCTTGGATGTACACAGAGAGCTAACATGAATAATATGCATGTCAATCTCTCCTGGCTCAAAGTGGAGGAGAGATTGACTTCATCACTAATTGTATTTATGAGAGGTATTGACATATTGAATGCACCGAGTTGTCTGTTTGAACCACTGGCACACAGCTTGAACACCAATGCAGACCCCACAAGACATGCCATCAGAGGTCTCTTCACAGCCCCTAAGTCCAGAACAGACTACATAGAGCCATGACTACATGGAACTCTATACCACATCAAGTAACTGATTTTAAAAACAGATAAAAAATACACCTTATGGAACAGCGGGGACTGTGAAGCAACATTGCCACAGACACATGCATACACACACACGATAACATACGCACTATACACACACATACACTTTCATTTTGTGTTGTGGTAGTGGAGTAGGGGCATAAGGGCACATGCTTAGTGTGTTGTGAAATCTGTTAATGTTTTTAAATTGTATAACTGCCTTCATTTTGCTGAACCCCAGGAAGAGTAGTTGCTGCCTTGGCAGCAGCTAATGAGGATCCATAATTAATACAAATACAAATAGGGCCCTATAGAATATGGGATATTTTTTTGTCTAATTCTGTTCTCCTCCTTTCAGTTTTTTCAGGTGTATGTTGTTTTTTTTATCAGGTTTTTGCTCTCAAAATCATTTTCTTTTAAGAAAAACAACTAAATTGGCTGTTCTAAGTCCACAACCATGCTTAAACCGCATCAGGAGACCACTTTTGAGGTCTGGGAGAAATCTAAGAAATTACGATTTTTGGGTGTAGTTACCCTTTAATGCAAATGTGCACCAGCAAGAGAGATGTTGGAGATGTTTCTGTAGCTCATTTCACGAAATTAGGCGTGTGTCACTTGAACGTAAACTTTTTATTTATCAACATGCGTTTTTATGTCAGAAATTCCTTCTGGAATGTGAACTTTCATGTGCCTTAATAACAAATTTGCAATCTGTAAATACAGATACATTTGTTAAATTACGAGCCTAGTTTGTTTAGAATTAGAAAAAGGCAGCAACCTTCTCGCTAGCCATGATTGGCTGAGATAATGGGTGGGCTGGACATGCCGAGAGATGAGTTAGGATTGGTCTGCCACGTAGCGCGCTTCTGTCTATTTGAGCTGGTCAGTATGTGTAGGTAATCCTGTCTTTTTTGTTGTTGTTTCTCTCCACATTCTGGAGGACCGAGTTTTGAACTCAGTGGAATTAGAGTATGATAGCTAAAGAGATGAAGAAAACACCTAGCTCTGGATTACATCTTCAAACAAAGGCAAACCTTGTCATCTGTGACAAAGGGAGCAGCGTCCATCCATGTGTACGGGTATGATTGTCTAGCTAGCTACATTTTCAGATATTACACTTTACTAATTTTGTCAGAAAGTTGTTTTCATTTCAAGTTAAAGTGTACTGTTAGATAGCTAACATTAGCTGGCTGGCTCGCTAGCTAACGTTACGTGTATGATCAATGTAGTAATATTATTTGTATCTCAAGAGCCATTTGCTTTGCCAGGTATAGCCTAATATTAGCTATCTTACATTGAACCTGGTTGGTTAGCTACCTGCAAGTTCATGCAGGGTAGTAACATCATGAGTTGGGATTATGGTTCTTTACTTAGCTAGCTAGCTACATGTCTTAACAAAAGACTCCACTATGCAAGTATCCATTTCAATAGAATGTTGATGATGTCACTGCGACAGTTGTTGATAGGCGTAGCTGGTAAATTCACTCCGGCTATCTACTCCGATTTCAGAGCACCCTCCTCTGAGTGTGCCAGAGTGCAGAATAACTGACACATTTACGAATGCTCAACACCCGTTGAATATGGCCGGTGTCAGTAAACCTTGGCAAAAAAAAGCATAAGTAAATTGTTGCCAGCAGCATAGTTGCAGTCAGAAACACTTTGGATTACATAAAAACAGCCTAACCAACTCTGCTAGGGCATGTAAATGGTCAGAGTGAGCTGTTCTCTCATTTGTGTCTGGAAGTAGCTAGCAAGCTAGCCAACATTAGCCAGTTAGCTTGGGTGCTTGACTGCTGTTTTTAGGTCAGCTAGCTAACATTGTGTATGATCTGTGTAGTAATATTATTTGCATCTCAGAGCCATTTGCTTAGCTAGTTATAACTTAATGTTAGCTAGCTAACATTGAACCTGGTTGTTTAGCTACCTGCAGTTTCATGCAGGGTAGTAACGTCATGAGTTGGCCAACGTTAGCCAGTTAGCTTGGGTACTTGACTGCTGTTGTCAGGACAGAACGCTCTGATCAACCCTTAAAGAGATGGATGTGGGTAATTAATGCAAATAATCATGATATCATTCTACCAGGTAGGCATAGGGTACTTTGTCGTTAACATTTAATTCAAATCAAAGTTTATTTGTCACATGCGCTGAATACAACAGGTGTAGACCTTACAGGGAAATGGTTACTTACAGGCTCTAACCAATAGTGCAAAAAAGGTATTAGGTGAACATTAGGTAGGTGAAGAAATAAAACGACAAGCTATATACAGTAGCGAGGCTATAAAAGTAGTGAGGCTACATACAGACACCGATTAGTCAGGCTGATTGAGGTAGTATGTACATGTAGATATGGTTGAAGTGACCATGCATATATGATGAACAGAGAGTAGCAGTAGTGTAAAAGTGGGGATGGCAGATAACCCGGTTAGCCACTGTGCGGGAGCACTGGTTGGCCGGCCCAATTGAGGTAATATGTACGTGAATGTATAGTTAAAGTGACTATTTTTTTTTTCACCTTTATTTAACCAGGTAGGCTAGTTGAGAACAAGTTCTCATTTGCAACTGCGACCTGGCCAAGATAAAGCATAGCAGTGTGAACAGACAACACAGAGTTACACATGGAATAAACAATTAACAAGTCAATAACACAGTAGAAAAAATGGGCAGTCTATATACAATGTGTGCAAAAGGCAAAAGGCGAATAATACAATTTTGCAGATTAACACTGGAGTGATAAATAATCAGATGGTCATGTACAGGTAGAGATATTGGTGTGCAAAAGAGCAGAAAAATAAATAAATAAAAACAGTATAAAAACAGTATGGGAATGAGGTAGGTGAAAATGGGTGGGCTATTTTCCTATAGACTATGTACAGCTGCAGCGATCGGTTAGCTGCTCGGATAGCTGATGTTTGAAGTTGGTGAGGGAGATAAAAGTCTCCAACTTCAGCGATTTTTTTTGCAATTCATTCCAGTCACAGGCAGCAGAGTACTGGAACGAAAGGCGGCCAAATGATGTGTTGGCTTTAGGGATGATCAGTGAGATACACCTGCTGGAGCGCGTGCTATGGATGGGTGTTGCCATCGTGACCAGTGAACTGAGATAAGGCGGAGCTTTACCTAGCATGGACTTGTAGATGACCTGGAGCCAGTGGGTCTGGCGACGAATATGTAGTGAGGGCCAGCCGACTAGAGCATAAAAGTCGCAGTGGTGGGTGGTATAAGGTACTTTAGTGACAAAACGGATGGCACTGTGATAGACTGCATCCAGTTTGCTGAGTAGAGTGTTGGAAGCCATTTTGTAGATGACATCGCCGAAGTCGAGGATCGGTAGGATAGTCAGTTTTACTAGGGTAAGCTTGGCAGCGTGAGTGAAGGAGGCTTTGTTGCGGAATAGAAAGCCGACTCTTGATTTGATTTTCGATTAGAGATGTTTGATGTGGGTCTGGAAGGAGAGTTTGCAGTCTAGCCAGACACCTAGGTACTTATGCATATATGATAAACAGAAAGTAGCAGCAGCGTAAAAAGAGGGGTTGGGGGGAGATACACAATGCAAATAGTCCGGGTAGCCATTTGGTTACCTGTTCAGGAGTCTTATGGCTTGGGGGTAAAAACTGTTGAGAAGCCTTTTTGTCCTAGACTTGGCACTCCGGTACCACTTGCCATGCGGTAGTAGAGAGAACAGTCTATGACTGGGGTCTTTGACAATTTTTAGGGCCTTCCTCTGACACCGCCTGGTGTAGAGGTCCTGGATGCCAGGCAGCTTAGTCCCAGTGATGTACTGGGCTGCACGCACTGCCCTCTGTAGTGCCTTGCGGTCAGAGGCCGAGCAGTTGCCATACCAGGCAGTGATGCAACCAGTCAGGATGTTCTCCATGTTGCAGCTGTAGAACCTTTTGAGGATCTCAGGACCCATGCCAAATCTTGTTAGTTTCCTGAGGGGGAATAGGGTTTGTCGTGCCCTCTTCATGACTTTCCTGGTGTGTTTGGACCATTCTAGTTTGTTGTTGATGTGGACACCAGGGAACTTGAAGCTCTCACCCTGCTCCACTACAGCCCTGTCGATGAGAACGGGGTGTGCTTGCTACTCCTTTTCCTGTAGTCCACAATAATCTCCTTAGTCTTGGATACGTTGAGGGATAGGTTGTTATTCTGGCACCACCCGGCCAGGTCTCTGACCTCCTCCCTATAGGCTGCCTCGTCGTTGTCGGTGATCAGGCCTACCACTGTTGTGTCATCTGCAAACTTAATGATGGTGTTGGAGTCGTGCCTGGCCATGCAGTCGTGGGTGAACAGGGAATACATTTACATTTACATTTAAGTCATTTAGCAGACGCTCTTATCCAGAGCGACTTACAAATTGGTGCATTCACCTTATGACATCCAGTGGGACAGTCACTTAACAATAGTGCATCTAAAACTTAGGGGGGGGGTGGGGTGGGAGGGATTACTTATCCTATCCTAGGTATTCCTTAAAGAGGTGGGGTTTCAGGTGTCTCCGGAAGGTGGTGATTGACTCCGCTGTCCTGGCGTCGTGAGGGAGTTTGTTCCACCATTGGGGGGCCAGGGCAGCGAACAGTTTTGACTGGGCTGAGCGGGAGCTGTACTTCCTCAGTGGTAGGGAGGCGAGCAGGCCAGAGGTGGATGAACGCAGTGCCCTTGTTTGGGTGTAGGGCCTGATCAGAGCCTGGAGGTACTGAGGTGCCGTTCCCCTCACAGCTCCGTAGGCAAGCACCATGGTCTTGTAGCGGATGCGAGCTTCAACTGGAAGCCAGTGGAGAGAACGGAGGAGCGGGGTGACGTGAGAGAACTTGGGAAGGTTGAACACCAGACGGGCTGCGGCGTTCTGGATGAGTTGAAGGGGTTTAATGGCACAGGCAGGGAGCCCAGCCAACAGCGAGTTGCAGTAATCCAGACGGGAGATGACAAGTGCCTGGATTAGGACCTGCGCCGCTTCCTGTGTGAGGCAGGGTCGTACTCTGTGGATGTTGTAGAGCATGAACCTACAGGAACGGGCCACCGCCTTGATGTTGGTTGAGAACGACAGGGTGTTGTCCAGGATCACGCCAAGGTTCTTGGCGCTCTGGGAGGAGGACACAATGGAGTTGTCAACCGTGATGGCGAGATCATGGAACGGGCAGTCCTTCCCCGGGAGGAAGAGCAGCTCCGTCTTGCCGAGGTTCAGCTTGAGGTGGTGATCCGTCATCCACACTGATATGTCTGCCAGACATGCAGAGATGCGATTCGCCACCTGGTCATCAGAAGGGGGAAAGGAGAAGATTAATTGTGTGTCGTCTGCATAGCAATGATAAGAGAGACCATGTGAGGTTATGACAGAGCCAAGTGACTTGGTGTATAGCGAGAATAGGAGAGGGCCAAGAACAGAGCCCTGGGGGACACCAGTGGTGAGAGCGCGTGGTGAGGAGACAGATTCTCGCCACGCCACCTGGTAGGAGCGACCTGTCAGGTAGGACGCAATCCAAGCGTGGGCCGCGCCGGAGATGCCCAACTCGGAGAGGGTGGAGAGGAGGATCTGATGGTTCACAGTATCGAAGGCAGCCGATAGATCTAGAAGGATGAGAGCAGAGGAGAGAGAGTTAGCTTTAGCAGTGCGGAGCGCCTCCGTGATACAGAGGAGAGCAGTCTCAGTTGAATGACTAGTCTTGAAACCTGACTGATTTGGATCAAGAAGGTCATTCAGAGAGAGATAGCGGGAGAGCTGGCCAAGGACGGCACGTTCAAGAGTTTTGGAGAGAAAAGAAAGAAGGGATACTGGTCTGTAATTGTTGACATCGGAGGGATCGAGTGTAGGTTTTTTCAGAAGGGGTGCAACTCTCGCTCTCTTGAAGACGGAAGGGACGTAGCCAGCGGTCAGGGATGAGTTGATGAGCGAGGTGAGGTAAGGGAGAAGGTCTCCGGAAATGGTCTGGAGAAGAGAGGAGGGGATAGGGTCAAGCGGGCAGGTTGTTGGGCGGCCGGCCGTCACAAGACGCGAGATTTCATCTGGAGAGAGAGGGGAGAAAGAGGTCAGAGCACAGGGTAGGGCAGTGTGAGCAGAACCAGCGGTGTCGTTTGACTTAGCAAACGAGGATCGGATGTCGTCGACCTTCTTTTCAAAATGGTTGACGAAGTCATCTGCAGAGAGGGAGGAGGGGGGGGCGGAGGATTCAGGAGGGAGGAGAAGGTGGCAAAGAGCTTCCTAGGGTTAGAGGCAGATGCTTGGAATTTAGCGTGGTAGAAAGTGGCTTTAGCAGCAGAGACAGAGGAGGAAAATGTAGAGAGGAGGGAGTGAAAGGATGCCAGGTCCGCAGGGAGGCGAGTTTTCCTCCATTTCCGCTCGGCTGCCCGGAGCCCTGTTCTGTGAGCTCGCAATGAGTCATCGAGCCACGGAGCGGGAGGGGAGGACCGAGCCGGCCTGGAGGATAGGGGACATAGAGAGTCAAGGGATGCAGAGAGGGAGGAGAGGAGGGTTGAGGAGGCAGAATCAGGAGATAGGTGGGAGAAGGTTTGAGCGGAGGGAAGAGATGATAGGATGGAAGAGGAGAGAGTAGCGGGGGAGAGAGAGCGAAGGTTGGGACGGCGCGATACCATCCGAGTAGGGGCAGTGTGGGAGGTGTTGGATGAGAGCGAGAGGGAAAAGGATACAAAGCAGTGGTCGGAGACTTGGAGGGGAGTTGCAATGAGGTTAGTGGAAGAACAGCATCTAGTAAAGATGAGGTCGAGCGTATTGCCTGCCTTGTGAGTAGGGGGGGAAGGTGAGAGGGTGAGGTCAAAAGAGGAGAGGAGTGGAAAGAAGGAGGCAGAGAGGAAAGAGTCAAAGGTAGACGTGGGGAGGTTAAAGTCGCCCAGAACTGTGAGAGGTGAGCCGTCCTCAGGAAAGGAGCTTATCAAGGCATCAAGCTCATTGATGAACTCTCCGAGGGAACCTGGAGGGCGATAAATGATAAGGATGTTAAGCTTGAAAGGGCTAGTAACTGTGACAGCATGGAATTCAAAGGAGGCGATAGACAGATGGGTAAGGGGAGAAAGAGAGAATGACCACTTGGGAGAGATGAGGATCCCGGTGCCACCACCCCGCTGACCAGACGCTCTCGGGGTGTGCGAGAACACGTGGGCGGACGAAGAGAGAGCAGTAGGAGTAGCAGTGTTGTCTGTGGTGATCCATGTTTCCGTCAGTGCCAAGAAGTCGAGGGACTGGAGGGAGGCATAGGCTGAGATGAACTCTGCCTTGTTGACCGCAGATTGGCAGTTCCAAAGGCTACCGGAGACCTGGAACTCCACGTGGGTCGTGCGCGCTGGGACCACCAGAGTAGGGTGGCCGCGGCCACGCGGTGAGGAGCGTTTGTATGGTCTGTGCAGAGAGGAGAGAACAGGGATAAACAGACACATAGTTGACAGGCTACAGAAGAGGCTACGCTAATGCAAAGGAGATTGGAATGACAAGTGGACTACACGTCTCGAATGTTCAGAAAGTTAAGCTACGTAGCAAGAATCTTATTGACTAAAATGATTAAAATGATACAGTACTGCTGAAGTAGGCCAGCTGGCAGTGGGTGCGTTGTTGACACTACACTAATCAAGTCGTTCCGTTGAGTGTAATAGTTTCTGCAGTGTTGCTATTCGGGGGCTAGCAGGCTAGCTAGCAGTGTTGTTTATGTTACGTTGCGTTAAAAGAACGACAATAGATGGCTAGCGAACCTAGAAAATCGCTCTAGACTACACAATTATCTTTGATACAAAGACGGCTATGTAGCTAGCTAAGTAGCTAGCTACGATCAAACAAATCAAACCGTTGTACTGTAATGAAATGAAGTGAAAATGTGATACTACCTGTGAATGCGACCGGGTAGTTGAGTTCTATACAGAAGACGTTGGCTAGCGTTGGCTAGCTAGCAGAGTCACCTACGTTAAGGACGACAAATAGCTGGCTAGCTAACCTCGGTGAATTAAGATAATCACTCTAAGACTACACACTCCAAACCTAAACAACACAATTATCTTGGATACGATGATACGAAGACAGCAAAGACAGCTATGTAGCTAGCTAACACTAAACTAATCAAGTCGTTCAGTTGAGTGTAATAGTTTCTCCAGTGCAGCTAATCAGTGGACGTTAGCTAGCTGGCTAGTGAAGACTACGTTAGGACGGCGAAATACGATAATTACGCAATTATCTTTGATACAAAGACGGCTATGAAGCTAGCTGAGAAGAAATTGCTAAGATAAGACAAATCAAACCGTTGTGATATAATGAAATATAATGAAAAAGTTACCCGCGGGAGCGAAGTGCAGATGCGACCACTCGCTCCAACCGGAATAGAGGAGGGGACTGAGTACGCACCCCTGGGGAGCTCCAGTTTTGAGGATCAGCATGGAAGATGTGTTGCTACCTACCCTCATCACCTGGGGGAGGCCCGTCAGGAAGTCCAGGATCCAGTTGCAGAGGGAGGTGTTTAGTCCCAGTATCCTTAGCTTAGTGATGAGCTTTGAGGGTACTATGGTGTTGAACACTGAGCTGTAGTCAATGAATAGCATTCTCACGTAGGTGTTCCTTTTGTCCATGTGGGAAAGGGCAGTGTGGAGTGCAATAGAGATTGCATCATCTGTGGATCTGTTTGGGCGGTATGAAAATTGGAGTGGGTCTAGGGTTTCTGGGATAATGGTGTTGATGTGAGCCATTACCAACCTTTCAAAGCACTACATGGCTACAGACGTGAGTGCTACGGGACTGTAGTCATTTAGGCAGGTTGCCTTTGTGTTCTTGGGCACAGGGATTATGGTGATCTGCTTGAAACATGTTGGTATTACATACTTAATCAGGGACATGTTGAAAATGTCAGTGAAGACACCTGCCAGTTGGTCAGCACATGCCCGGAGCACACAACCTGGTAATAATATAATAAATAAAAATAATATATGCCATTTAGCAGACATTTAGCAGACGCTTTTATCCAAAGCGACTTACAGTCATGTGTGCATACATTCTACGTAATCCATCTGGCCCCGCAGCTTTGTGTATGTTGACCTGTTTAAAGGTCTTACTCACATCGGCTATGGAGAGCGTGATCACACAGTCGCCTGGAACAGCTGATGCTCTCATGCATGCCTCAGTGTTGCTTGCCTCAGTGTTGCTTGCCTCGAAGCACATAGAAAGTGATTTAGCTCGTCTGGTAGGCTTGTGTCACTGGGCAGCTCGCGGTTGTGCTTCCTTTTGTAATCTGTAATAGTTTGCAAGCCCTGCCACATAAGACAAGCGTTGGAGCCGGTGTAGTATGATTCAATCTTAGCCCTGTATTAACGCTTTGCCTGTTTGATGATTCATCGTAGGGCATAACAGGATTTCTTGTAAGCTTCCGGGTTAGAGTCCCGCAACTTGAAAGCGGCAGCTCTACCCTTTAGCTCAGTGCGAATGTTGTCTGTAATCCATGGCTTCTGGTTGGGGTATGTACATACAGTCACTGTGGGGACGACATCCCCGATGCACTCATTGATAAAGCCAGTAACTGTGTTATGCAGGTGAATGAGGACCCAAAAGCGACTTGGCGAAAACAGAGTCTTTAATCCAGTAAAGTAAAAATACAATCATAAAGCACAATTTCCACTCGTAATGACGAGAACAGACTGGAGACTCGATCTTGAACTGCAGGTTGCCTCGGGAAGGCACTTGAACGTAGCAGACTCAGACACCTGCTCACCACGCAGCATCTGAGGGAAACACGACACGACAGGGCGATACACAGACACAGCACGGTGAACAATAGACAAGGATCCGACAGGGCAGGAACGGAAAACAAGGGGAGAAATAGGGACTCTAATCAGGGAAAAAGATATGGAACAGGTGTGGGAAGACTAAATGATTGATTAGGGGAATAGGAACAGCTGGGAGCAGGAACGGAACGATAGAGAGAAGAGAGAGAGGAAGGGAGAGAGAAAAAGGGGAACGAACCTAAAAAGACCAGCAGGGGGAAAACGAACAGAAGGAAAAGCAAAATGACAAGACAATCTAAGACAAAACATGACAGTACCCCCCCACTCACCGAGCGCCTCCTGGCGCTCTCGATGAGGAACACTGGCGGCAACGGAGGAAATCATAGATCACAAACGGTCCAGCACGTCCCGAGAAAGAACCCAACTCCTCTCCTCAGGACCGTAACGAAAAACGATAAAAAGGGAAACTAGGGTACTACTCTAAAAAAAAAAAATGAGACACGGGTAGAGAACTGAAAGCTTTAGAGCAAACAGGACCAAACAGGCCAGGAGAGTAACAACTAGGGACAGACTGAGACACAGCAAGGGCAGGAACAAGAACAGGAGAGATGCGATGGCAGGGAACAGACTGAGACCCAGCAAGACCAGGAGCAGAAGCAGAAAAAAATTACCAGACTTCTTCGCGCAGTCCGAACACGCAGCCACGAAACGGCGCGTGTCACGCTCCTGAGTAGGCCACCAAAACCGCTGGCGAATAGAAGCAAGCGTACTCCGAACGCCGGGATGGACAGCTAACTTGGCAGAGTGAGCCCACTGAAGAACAGCCAGACGAGTAGAAACAGGAACGAAAAGAAGGTTACTAGGGCAAGCGCGCGGCGACGCAGTGTGCGTGAGTGCTTGCTTAACCTGTCTCTCAATTCCCCAGACAGTCAACCCGACAACACGCCCAACAGGAAGGATCCCCTCGGGATCGGTAGAAACCACAGAAGAACTAAAGAGACGGGATAAAGCATGAGGCTTGGTGTTCTTAGTACCCGGGCAATAAGAAATAACGAATTCGAAACGAGCGAAAAACAACGCCCAACGAGCATGACGCGCATTCAGTCGTTTGGCAGAACGGATGTACTCAAGGTTCTCTTGGTCAGTCCAAACGACAAAAGGAACGGTCGCCCCCTCCAACCACTGTCGCCATTTGCCTAGGGCTAAACGGATGGCGAGCAGTTCGCGGTTAGCCACATCATAGTTACGTTCCGACGGTGACAGGCGATGAGAAAAATACGCACAAGGGTGGACCCCATCGTCAGTATCGGAGCGCTGGGACAGAATGGCTCCCACGCCCACCCCCGACGCGTCAACCTCAACAATAAACGGTTTAGTGACGTCAGGTGCAACAAGGATAGGAGCGGATGCAAAACGCTTCTTGAAGAGATCAGGACAACAATCATACGACCGGTGAGGAGGAAGGGAGTTGGTTCTGGACCGACTGAAGACCGTGCGCAGACCATGATACTCCTCCGGCACTCCTGTCAAATCACCAGGTTCCTCCTGAGAAGAGGGGACAGAACAAACAGGAGAAATAGCAGACATTAAACACTTCACATGACAAGAAACGTTCCAGGAAAGGATAGAATTACTAGACCAATCAAAAGAAGGATTATGACACACTAGCCAGGGATGACCCAAAACAACAGGTGTAAAAGGTGAACAAAAAATCAAAAATGAAATGGTCTCACTATGGTTACCAGATATAGTGAGGGTTAAAGGTAGTGTTTCATATAATATACTGGGGAGAGGACTACCATCCAAGGCAAACATGACCGTGGGCTCCCCTAACTGTCTGAGAGGAATGTCATGTTCCCGCGCCCAGGCTTCGTCCATAAAACAGCCCTCTGCCCCAGAGTCTATTAATGCACTGCAGGAAGCTGCCGATCCGGTCCAGCGTAGATGGACCGGTAAGGTAGTACATGTACTTGACGGAGAGGACCGTCTAGTAGCGCTTATCAGTCGCCCTCCGCTTACTGATGAGCTCTGGCCTTTAACTGGACATGAAATGACAAAATGACCAGCGGAACCGCAATAGAGACAGAGGCGGTTGGTGATTCTCCGTTCCCTCTCCTTAGTCGAGATGCGAATACCCCCAGCTGCATGGGCTCAACACCTGAGTCAGTGGGGAAAGACGGTAGTGTCGGAGAGAGGGGAGACACAGTTAACGCGAGCTCTCTTCTATGAGCTCGGTGACGAAGATCTACCCGTCGTTCAATGCGAATAGCGAGTTCAATCAAAGAATCCACGCTGGATGGAACCTCCCGAGAGAGAATCTCATCCTTAACCTTAGCGTGGAGTCCCTCCAGAAAACGAGCGAGCAACGCCTGCTCGTTCCAGTTACTGGAGGCAGCAAGAGTGCGAAACTCTATAGAGTAATCCGTTATGGATCGATTACCTTGACATAGGGAAGACAGGGACCAGGAAGCTTCTTTCCCAAAAACTGAGCGATCAAAAACCCTTATCATCTCCTCTTTAAAGTTCAGATAATTGTTAGTACACTCAGCGCTTGCCTCCCAGATAGCTGTGCCCCACTGCCGAGCCCGACCAGTAAGGAGTGATATGACGTAGGCAATCCGAGCTCTCTCTCTTGAGTATGTGTTGGGTTGGAGAGAGAACACTATATCACACTGGGTGAGAAAGGAGCGGCACTCAGTGGGCTGCCCAGAATAACATGGTGGGTTATTAACCCTAGGTTCCGGAGGCTCGGAAGAACCGGAAGTAGCTGGTGACACGAGACGAAGACTCTGATACTGTCCTGAGAGGTCGGAGACCTGAGCGGCCAGGGTCTCAACGGCATGCCGAGCAGCAGACAATTCCTGCTCGTGTCTGCCGAGCATCGCTCCCTGGAACTTGAGAGTAGAGTAGAGAGAATCCATAGTCGCTGGGTCCATTCTTGGTCGGATCCTTCTGTTATGCAGGTGAATGAGGACCCAAAAGCGACTTGGCGAAAACAGAGTCTTTAATCCAGTAAAGTAAAAATACAATCATAAAGCACAATTTCCACTCGTAATGACGAGAACAGACTGGAGACTCGATCTTGAACTGCAGGTTGCCTCGGGAAGGCACTTGAACGTAGCAGACTCAGACACCTGCTCACCACGCAGCATCTGAGGGAAACACGACACGACAGGGCGATACACAGACACAGCACGGTGAACAATAGACAAGGATCCGACAGGGCAGGAACGGAAAACAAGGGGAGAAATAGGGACTCTAATCAGGAAAAAGATATGGAACAGGTGTGGGAAGACTAAATGATTGATTAGGGGAATAGGAACAGCTGGGAGCAGGAACGGAACGATAGAGAGAAGAGAGAGAGGAAGGGAGAGAGAAAAAGGGGAACAAACCTAAAAAGACCAGCAGGGGGAAAACGAACAGAAGGAAAAGCAAAATGACAAGACAATCTAAGACAAAACATGACAAACTGATGTGGTCAGAAGAATCTCGGAACATGTTCCAGTCTGTGATGGCAAAACAGTCCTGTAGATTAGCATCTGCTTCATCTGACCACTTTTTATAGACCGAGTGACTGGTGCTTCCTGCTTAATTTTTTTGCAGGAATCAGGAGGATAGAGTTTTGTCGGATTTACCAAATGGAGAGCAAGGGAGAGCTTTGTACACGTCTCTGTGTGTGGAGTACAGGTGATCTATAATTTATTTCCCTCTGGTTGCACATGTAACATGTTGATGGAAATTTGGTAGAACTGATTTAAGTTTCCCTGCATTAAAGTCTCCGGCCACTAGGAGCGCCACCTCTGCGTGAGTGGTTTCCTGTTTGCTTATTTCCTTATACAGCTGACTGAGTGTGGTCTTACTGCCAGCATCTGTCTTTGGTGGTAAATAAACAGCCAAGAAAAGTATAGCTGAAAACTCTATAAGCAAGGAGTGTGGTCTGCAATTCATCAGAATATACTCTACTTCAGGCGAGTAAAATCTAAAGACTTCCTTAGATTTCATGCACCAGCTGTTGTTTACAAACATGCACAGACCCCCCCCCCCCCCCCCCCCTCGTCTTACCTGAGAGTGCTGTTCTATCTTGCCGGTGCAGCGTGTATCCCGCTAGCTGAATATACAGCTAGCGTCATTCAGCCACAATTCCGTGAAACATAGGATATTACAGTTTTTGATGTCCCGTTGGTAGGATATTCGTGATCGTACCTCGTCTAGTTTAGTGTCCAATAATTGCACGTTGGCGAGTAGTATTGATGGTAATGGCAACTTTCCCACTCACTTTTTTTTGGTCCTGACCAGGCATCCGGCTCTTTGTCCTCTGTACCTGCGTCGTCCTGATATCCAGAAGCTCTTTTTTTGCCTTAAGATATGGTTGCAGAAACATTACGTACAAAATAAGTTACAAATAACGCAACAAACCTCACATAATAGCACAATTGGTTGGGCGCCCGTAAAACTGCTGCCATTTCTTCCGGCGCCATTTTACAGAATTGAGAAGGTTTTGGAAAAACCTTTCCATCTCTACCAGAAGATGGTTATCGTTAGCATCATCGCAAATGGCTACACAAAATGGAGATAGATGCGCTCACCCCATTCATGAGCCATTTCAGAAAGTTGCAGCAAAATTCGAATCACTGATGCATTTTGTTTATGTCTTATGGTTAACTTGGGCAATTTAATGCATTTTCGAATAAGCTCAATACATTTAGTTGATTTCCTAATAAGTTCAATTAAAAAAAAATGCATATTGTTGAATTCTATTTTAATGTCTGGGAGCACTACTGTTCTGTCTCTCCTCCCTCTCTCTGTCCCCTGCTCTTTTTCTCTCTTCCTTCTCTTTATTTTCTCTCTCTTTTCTCTTTCTCTCCTCCCTCTCTCTCTTCTCCCAGGAAGAGGTTAGCTATTTCATCAGTGCAGAGCTGGAAATGATTATCACTGTTTAGTGGTTTATGTGAGTGGTAGTGGGCGCTGAAAGACCACAGTGTGTTTTATATGACGGATAGAGAGACGAGTTGGAAACCAGCCATATGTGGAAACACCCAAGGTGAATGATGCATTTCCCCACTGTTGCTATGGTAACATGACACTTCTCTGGTCTGGGAGAATATGTGTGAGTGTAGTGGGTTGAATTGTCCTCATGAATCATTGAGTATGTGTGTGTACATGTGTGCGTGTGTGTGTGTGTAGGGACATACGTTTGAGTGTTTAAGCCAATATATGTGTGGGATTAACCAAAATTAATTCACATATTTAAAATTACTGCCCAGTCACTTTTAAACGTAATAATTATGTTAACTTATACCCAAATAATGATTTTATGGCCAAATTGTAGAACAAACACTTAAAAAACCTCACCTCAAACTTGTATCTCAAACCGACCATTTAAAAAATGCTTGCCATTTCTTCATAGAACGTGTCGTCATCTCCCTGAGAAGAATGAGCTGGCCAATCAGAGGTTTAGAGGAGGATGAGCTGGCCAATCAGTGGTCTACTTGCATGAAAGAAATGTTGACCGGTATACGCCCACACCATTCTGTTGTTGGGGTAAGCCCACACCATACTAACACAGAAAACTGCGTTTTAGCATCCTTAATTAAAACATTTTGGAAGGGAAACTATTTCATTCATATTGTAAGTAATTATAGGTCATACTGCATAGGTCATATTTCATTTCAGTCTTTTTTCCATTGACGTAATGTAACAGTGTCTGGTCAACTGTAGCATTTAGAGCTTAACCTCTGAGATTTACTCACAGCTGTAGACTCAAAGTCCTCCATTAGAATACACAATATATTCCTACATTAGGACCAGGCTTAGGCAGACAACAGGGTTTCCCTATTGTATCTTGTAGCATTACACTTTAAGACTGTTAGTTACAGACACACACACACACATCGTTCTAATCCTGGCGGGTCTCTAACAGGCGTGAAGCTGTCTCTGTAAGCAGCTCAGTCTCTCCCGGTGGAGTATAAACTTCCACTTTAAACCTGAAGGTTAATTAATTTGTTCAGTTATGGGAGCAGTTTTACACATCCAGCGACATAAGGCTTTCTACTGTATGGCTCAGCATTAAACACATCAAATAACCATGTATATTGAATGTGTATTCTATTGGTTCTGTAACACATGGAAATGGATATTGAGACAACACAAAAGCAGATTTAGTTTTGTGATGGTAATGCTGCTGAATGAAAATGTATATTATAGGCCTATCTTTTTATTGCATAATGCTTGACAAACATGTCAGTTGGAATCCCGAATGTGGCCCAAAGATAATGACCTGAATTGGTGATATCTAGATCCGTATGCTGTAAGAGTTGCTTTGGACTACGAAATCTGAATGGAGGACAATATATTATATATCCAAAATGTGACCCATATTCTCTTGTTCTTAAATTTGAAATTGTGTTTTTTTACATTTGATTAAAGTACCGACTCAGAACTTCCAAATGGCATATCATACACTGTAGTTGGAATAAACCTAACATTAGGTTATAACTAGCAAAGAAAAAGGCATTTAAACATTACGCTGTGATGTTCACACTTGCTCGACATTAATCCTTGGGAAACATATATTTAGAAAGGGAATTATTTCACCAAATTCCAAAATTGATTCTCTGAACATTATCTCACCAAGTTATCCCATTAGTCAAACCATTTACAATATTAAATGGCCTTTTGTTGTATAATAAAGATAACCTTTCACATTGAACAGCTACAGTGCTGTTCTTTGTTTACGCCCATTTAGCATCGTTCACAGCCTCTAAAGTCTTAAGACAATATGCACACAGGGACATCTTTCACTCCAGTGTTTAATTGCTAAATTGTAATTATTTTGTCACTACAGCCTATTTATTGCCTTACCTCATCTTACCTAATTTTCACACACTGTACATAGACTTTTATATTGTGTTATTGACTCTACGATTCTTTATCCCATGTGTAACTCTGTGTTGTTTGTGTAGCACTGTTTTGTTTTATCTTGGCCAGGTCGCAGGTGTAAATTATAACCTGTTCTCAACTGGCCTACCTGGTTAAATAAAGGTGAAATAAAAAATAGATGAAAAAAGGGCAGACACAGGGTAGCACAGTGTTGCAATGTCGTTTCACGTCAAAAAAGGACAGACACAGGGTAGCACAGTATTGCAATGTCGTTTCACGTCAAAAAAGGGCCGACGGAGCGTAGCACAGTGTTGCAATGTCGTTTCACGTCAAAAAAGGGCCGACGGAGCGTAGCACAGTGTTGCAATGTCGTTTCACGTCAAAAAAGGGCCGACGGAGAGTAGCACAGTGTTGCAATGTCGTTTCACGTCAAAAAAGGGCCGACGGAGCGTAGCACAGTGTTGCAATGTCGTTTCACGTCAAAAAAGGGATGGCTTCTTGTAATGTACTCCATCAATCAACACCTGGACATTAAGCCTGACATATCGTTCCTCGAGAAGACTGAGGGGCAGTATTGAGTGAGTTTTACAATGTAAGTCCCACCCTTATGTCTAAGTCACATATTTTCCCATCTGGTATAAACACGGAAGAGATGGACATGCTGTTACCTCGCTTCTACTTCTTGCGAGCTTCGTTTTTATTTCGAGATTTGCTAAGCACAATTATGTCCAGTTTGGAGGAGCGTCTGCGCGAGCTGTGAGACAGTAAGAAAACTTTTACAACCCTTCGATGTGGTTGTATTCGGACAACCAAGCAAAAGATAACAACTGGAGGGAAATTTGAGCACTGACACTGATATCAAAGAAACATGGAGAAAGATTTGGGACTTGGTATGTTCACAATCTGTAAGGTTGAAGGAGACGAGGAGTGTGTCCCACCGACTGTCAGACAACTGGATTGGATTCGTGTTCACGTGAAACATCGTCAGACAGACACCAATATGCCAGATACGGTATGTACTCATCATGCTGCCGAGTCCTTTTGTAGAGTCAGTGTGTGTGTTTGTGACCTTATGTTTAGCAGACCTAGTTAGAACATGTGAATTCAGCTCTTCTGAATGGGAGAAATTGTGAGTGGAAATATTCAGTATCTGTGTTATCACAGATATAGCAGGGCTAGTTCAAACATCAGAAACAGACAGTGTGTGTATCATAAATACATGTCAGGGAAAATAGTTGATATCCGTTATCCATCCCATCTCCCCGACCCAGCTCCAATGTCGAGAACAGGAAGACAGCTGAGGATCCTTTGGGCACTGACATCATCCAGCGGCTGGATGACTTAAAGAAACGGCAGCAGAAGTTACAGAAACAGCAGCAGTGTCCAGCCAAGGTCGTCTATGACATCATCCAGCGGCTGGATGACTTAAAGAAATGGCAGCAGAAGTTACAGAAACAGCAGCAGTGTCCAGCCAAGGTCGTCTATGACATCATCCAGCGGCTGGATGACTTAAAGAAACGGCAGCAGAAGTTACAGAAACAGGCAGCAGTGTCCAGCCAAGGTCGTCTGACATCATCCAGCGGGTGGATGACTTAAAGAAATGGCAGCAGAAGTTACAGAAACAGCAGCAGTGTCCAGCCAAGGTCATCTATGACATCATCCAGCGGCTGGATGACTTAAAGAAACGGCAGTAGAAGTTACAGAAACAGCAGCAGTGTCCAGCCAAGGTCGTCTATGACATCATCCAGCGGGTGGATGACTTAAAGAAACGGCAGTAGAAGTTACAGAAACAGCAGCAGTGTCCAGCCAAGGTCGTCTATGACATCATCCAGTGGGTGGATGACTTAAAGAAACGGCAGTAGAAGTTACAGAAACAGCAGCAGTGTCCAGCCAAGGTCGTCTATGACATCATGATGCCATAGATGTGATCTATTCCTGCTGATCAACGTCTCCTGTTTGTCTCACCCCCAAAACTGTTGTGTGCTTTAAAAAATATATCTATACGTTCAGATGAAGGGTAATTTACTGGGGGGTTTTGCAAGTTTTTTATACTTACTTCTTCATTCACATGTTACTGGTGTTCACTTAGATTATCTTATTTCCCCTTTCATCACTACATTGTTTTACATTGCACCATTTTTATCGTGTGATCGTAAATAAACATCTTTAAGGTCTGCAACTCTCTTTGTCTGCTTATTTGTACTTGTGGCAGAAAATATTACTGTGCTGAATCAGTTACTTAGCTCATGTACAAAGCAGTACAAGTTTACTATGTAGATGAGGTTAATGTCTTGGGGGGGGATCTTTCCTTATTGTCTACAGCTGGACAGGTCTCCAAAGCAGGAAGGTCTCCATTGATAGGCCACTAGACATGTCTATGTACAACCTTGTGTTATGTAGAGGAGGTGAATGTCTCAAGGGTCTAGCCATATTGTCTGTAGCTGGACAGCCATTCTCACTCATTTTGTAGAACGTGAAAAAGAAAGACCACAAACCCAAGTGTGTAGCTCACAACATGACTCAAACAGCACGTTTTCCAAATCACACTCCAACATTTACCTTAGGGCGCCACACGTGATAGCAGCACCCTTTAAAGACACTCAACCAGCTAGTGTGAGGAAGTAGTCTTTGAGGTTGTTGCGCACATCTATAACAACTCTGGTTGCCCTGTCTGCCGACATGTTTCTTGGGTCCAGGAAGCTGGTGTCCCATATTACCACCTGTCTCCACTCTCCTGGAAGCAGGTGGGTGTGGAGTGGTCAACAAACGTTGGTGGATGTACCGTGTAGATGAATGTGTTTTCAGTGTCTGTGCAAAGGCAGTTGTAGAGGGCCACGCAGGCCTTCATAATGGTCTCTGCTTTCTCTGGGGCAACCTCAAGGGCTCGTCCCAGGATCCTCCATCTTGCAGCAAGAATCCCAAAGCAGCTCTCTGAAATTCTTCTTTCTCTCTTGTGGCGGTAGTTGTAGATCTTCTTGGCTTCATCAAAGCCAGAAGAACCTATGAATAAAAAAAAGTGTTTCCATTAGTATTGAACAGGAACATGAAGGCTATCAAATGTGTGGTGTAACAACTGTGTAGTGTAGTCTATGCTTTGGACATAGGCTCCATCTTCTTATGGGGATGCCAGATCACTTTTATATTGGTAGAAGTTTCATGTCATATGCATATAGTCACATGTATTTATCACATCTTACCTGGATATGGTCAGTACCTTGCCTTGCAGATCGCCATCAGGACCATTGAGAAAAAGCCCTTGTAGATGTAGTAGTAATGTAGTAAAAAGCCCTTGTAGTAGTAATGTAGTAAAAAGCCCCTGTAGATGTAGTAGTAATGTAGTAAAAAGCCCTTGTAGTAGTAATGTAGTAAAAAGCCCTTGTAGATGTAGTAGTAATGTAGTAAAAAGCCCTTGTAGATGTAGTAGTAGTGTAGTAAAAAGCCCTTGTAGATGTAGTAGTAATGTAGTAAAAAGCCCTTGTAGATGTAGTAGTAATGTAGTAAAAAGCCCTTGTAGATGTAGTAGTAATGTAGTAAAAAGCCCTTGTAGATATAGTAGTAATGTAGTAAAAAGCCCTTGTAGATGTAGTAGTAATGTAGTAAAAAGCCCTTGTAGATGTAGTAGTAATGTAGTAAAAAGCCATTGTAGATGTAGTAGTAATGTAGTAAAAAGCCCTTGTAGATGTAGTAGTAATGTAGTAAAAAGCCCTTGTAGATGTAGTAATCGCTGCCTGAGTTTGCCAGATCTCGGATCTGAACATGTTGTCCGTCGACAGTTCCTGAACAAAACGGATAATTCCAACGATCCCCAAAATCTCTGCTGATTTCTGCCCATTGTGCCGTGGAGGGATTAGCAACAAAATCCTCCTTCAGGACATGACCGATAGCCAAATCAAATCAAATTGTATTTGTCTCATACACATGGTTAGCAGATGTTAATGCGAGCGTAGCGAAATGCTTGTGCTTCTAGTTCCGAACATGCAGTAATATCTAACAAATAATATAACGTAACAATTTCACAACAACTACATTATACACACAAGTGTAAAGGAATGAATAGCAATATGTACATACAAATATATGAATGAGCAATGGCCGAACTGCATAGGCAAGATGCAGTAGATGGTGTAGAGTACAGTACATTCATTTCTTTGCAAATTATGGTGGAAAACTTTTGTTATTGACCAGATACTTAGTTTCCACCACAATTTGCAAATAAATTCATTAAAAATGTCTAATTTTGTCTGTCATAGTTTAAATGTACCTATGATGAAAATTACAGCACAATCGGTGGCTGCACAATCGGTGGCTGACTAAATACTTTTTGGACCCACTGTACATATGAGATGAGTAATGTAGAGTATGTAAACATTTTATAAAGTGGCTAGTGATACATTTATTACATAAATTCTTCATTATTACAGTGGCTAGAGATGAGTCAGTATGTTGGCAGCAGCCACTGAATGTTAGTGGTGGCTGTTTAACAGTCTGATGGCCTTGAGATAGAAGCTGTTTTTCAGTCTCTCGGTCCCAGCTTTGATGCACCTGTACTGACTTCACCTTCTGGATGATAGCGGGGAGAACAGGCAGTGGCTCGGGTGGTTGATGTCCTTGATGATGTTTTTGGGTGGTGTAGGTGTCCTGGAGGGCAGGTAGTTTGCCCCCGGTGATGCGTTGTGCAGTCCTCACTACCCTCTGGAGAGCCTTACGTTTGTGGGCGGAGCAGTTGCCGTACCAGGCGGTGATACAGTCTGACAGGATGCTCTCGATTGTGCATCTGTAAAAGTTTGTGAGTGTTTTTGGTGACAAGCCGAATTTCTTCAGCCTCCTGAGGTTGAAGAGGCGCTGCTGCGCCTTCTTCACCTCGCTGTCTGTGGGGGTGGAGCATTTCAGTTTGTCCGTGATGTGTATGCCGAGGAACTTTAAAACTTTTCACCTTCTCCACTATTGTCCCGTCGATGTGGATAGGGGGCTGCTCCCTCTGGTGTTTCCTGAAGTCCACGATCATCTCCTTTGTTTTGTTGACATTGAGTGTGAGGTTATTTTCCTGACACCACACTCCGAGGGCCCTCACCTCCTCCCTGTAGGCCGTCTCGTCGTTGTTGGTAATCAAGCCTACCACTGTAGTGTCGTCTGCAAACTGTCCTGGCACACTTCCACGACGATGCCACAAACTGTCAAGATTCCTAGCTTATACAGTAAGTTATAAATCTCCAAGCTAAATCAAGGACGCCAGAAACAAAATACTTAGCATGCTACATACTGTATAGTGTACCTAGCTGTGGTTGAGATGCTCTGAATGCTGTCTCCACAGGACCTAGGACACTCTGTAAAATACAATGGAAATGTTCCCTGAGGGGGATCAGGGCAAAGCTGGGTGAAACTTTCTACTACAACACACACACACGCACAAAAACACTCACGCACTTGCACACGCACACACACACACTCACACACATACACACATACATACATCATACATACATACTACCGGTCAAAAGTTTTAGAACATCTACTCATTCAAGGGTTTTTCATTATTTTTACTATTTTCTACATTGTTGAATAATAGTGAGGACATCAAAACTATGAAATAACACATATGGAATCATGTAGTAACCATGCTTTGTACATGAGCTAAGTAACTGATTCAGCACAGTAATATTTTCTGCCACATGTACAAATAGGCAGACAAAGAGAGTTGCAAAAATATATATTTTATATTTGAGATTCTTCAAATAGCCACCCTTTGTCTTGATGACAGCTTTGCACACTCTTGGCATTCTCTCAACCAGCTTCATGAGGTAGTCACCTGGATTGCATTTCAATTAACAGGTGTGCCATGTTAAATGTTAATTTGTGGAATTTCTTTCCTTCTTAATGCGTTTGAGCCAATCAGTTGTGTTGTGATAAGGTAGGTTACTACATGATTCCATGTGTTATTTCAGTTTTGATGTCTTCACTATTATTCTACAATGTAGTGTACATCTCAGTCATGAATGAGATACTTTTCCTAACCTCAGCCCTCATGTCCCAGAAAGACAGTTTCTTCATAAAGCTGGTATTATGGTTGAGTTTTTAATTTGATGTTCATTTCATGTTCATCATGTTAATTGTCATCATCCAAACGGTTGTTAATTCTGTATCTCGCTAGGATGGCCTCATTCCTTTAATTTGCTTAAAGAGGAGTCGGCTAGGTTTTGTTTGCTTGTCATTATGTCTAATCGATGCTTGGAGTCTGCCTTGTCTGAGTGCCAGAGACTACAATATTTAAGAGGGTGCATCACATAGAAACAAACTAAATAGAAAATACAGGATGCACTCTCATGGTATTTTAAGTAATGATGAAACATGTGGCCTCTATATAAACATGTACAGTATGTCCATTCATTTTGAATAAGCCCTCTGGAATGGTACTCAACAAAGATGCTGGCAAGAGTAAGAATGTGTTTGTGGATAAAAATGTAGCTGGTGAATGAGTCTCAGCTGTACTATGAAACTACTCCGCTCTACCACTTCTAGCACAGAGCCCTTATTCTACAGCCTGTCCCCACTCTCTCACCAACCGAGATCTCCTCAACCATCTACCTCGAGTTATTCAACTCCCCCCACTCTCCACTTCCTCCATATACCCTCTCTCAAACTCCCCCTTACACACAACACCCCCACCCACCATCCCCATCTCATTCTATGAGATATGAGGAGAGGTCCAGATGGTTTGAGGACGTGTGTTGGAAGCCAGCCTGGACAAGTTAATGACAATACTCCTTTAATGTCTGTAGGACATGTTTGTAGTTTGGGTTTTGGCAGCAGCATCAGACACACATTACCATACTCTACTCTACTGTAGTTCCCCTACTGTGTTTTCCCCCCAAATAGTGAGTGCCAGATAATGAGTGTACGGTGTGAGAAATGAACGTTTATTAGCTAAGAATACCATATATCTGGGAGAAAAGCACAGCATATACAGCTACAGTGGAACCTTGGGAATCCCCTTGGATCTGATCTTCATCTCAGTCACAACAATAGACTGTTGGTGTTATGCTGGTGAATGAGGACCCAAAAGCGACTTAACGGAAACAGAGTCTTTATTCACGTCTTAAACAAAAGCGATAATCCTAATGCAAAAACAGAAAACTGAAATCCACTCGTCAGTAGAGAGGAATGACTGGAGACGCGACCACAGACTGCAGGTCGCTTCGGGAAGGCACCGGCCGTAGCTGACTTTGACACCTGCTCACACGCAGCATCTGAAGAAGGTAAAACACGACAGGGCGGAACAAGGACACAGAACAGCGAACATCAAGCAAGGATCCGACAAGGACAGAAGCAGAAAACAGAGGGAGAAATAGGGACTCTAATCAGAGGGCAAAATAGGGGACAGGTGTGAAAAGAGTAAATGAGGTAGTTAGGAGAATGAGGAACAGCTGGGAGCAGGAACGGAACGATAGAGAGAGAGAGCGAGAAAGGGAGAGAGGGAGGGGGAGAGAGAGGAATAGAAAGAGGGAAAGAACCTAATAAGACCAGCAGAGGGAAACGAATAGAAGGAAAGCACAGAGACAAGACATGATAATCAAAGACAAAACATGACAGTTGGATTCTAAACATTGAACATTGAGATATTAAAGACATGACAGATCAGACGCATAGTATATAAAGGAGTGAGAAGGTAATGGTTCTCTGTAGTAAGACAACTAAGCTTGGAATGTGTTCCGTGCAGGAAAACAAATGCACGTGACAGTACTGATAAGGGGTGAAACCGTTGAAGGCTCATATCACTTAGTTCCCTGCTTAGCAAAAAGGATGCAATGTTTAGAGATATGGGGGGAGACTCCACCCAGAGTGGGGTATGAATACCACCACAGGGGAAGCCATGTCTTGAGTCTGAATACAGCTGTGTTGACCCTTTGGGAAGAATTAAACTTGGTTAAACTTCTCTTGTGTTGGTGAGTTATTTACTGAAAAATAAGAACCTAACAAGACAAAACACAATCTACTTAAACTAACACACAAATAATTATACGTTTTCATGTCTTTATTGAACACACTGTGTAAACATTCACAGTTCAGGGTGGGAAAAGTATGTGACCCCTTGGTTTTAATAACTGGCTGACCCTACTCTGGCAGCAATAACCTCAACCAAACATTTTCCGTAGTTGTGGATCAGACCTGCACAACGGTCAGGAGGAATTTTAGACCATTCCTCTTTACAAAACTGTTTCAGTTCAGCAATATTATTGGGATGTCTGGTGTGAACCACTCTCTTGAGGTCATGCTACAGCATCTCCATCAGGTTGAGGTCAGGACTCTGACTGGGTCACTCCAGAAGGTGTATGTTCTTCTGTTGAAGCCATTCTGTTGATTTACGTCTGTGTTTTGGGTCGTTGTCCTGTTGCATCACCCAACTTCTGTTGAGCTTCAATTGGTGGCCAGATAGCCTAACATTCTCCTGCAAAATGTCTTGATTAACTTGGGAATCCTTTTTCCGTCAATGATAGCAAGCTGTCCAGGCCATGAGGCAGCAAAGCAGCTCCAAACCATGATGCTCCCTCCACCATACTTTACAGTTGGGATGAGGTTTTGATGTTGGTGTGCTGTGTCTTTTCTTTTCTCCACACATAGTATTGTGTGTTCCTTCGAAACAACTCAACTTTAGTTTCATCTGTCCACAGAATATTTTGCCAGTAGCGCTGTGGAACATCCAGATGCTCCTTTGAGAACTTCAGACGTGCAGCAATGTCTTTTTTGGACAGCAGTGGCTTCTTCCGTGGTGTCCTCCCATGAACACCATTCTTGTTTAGTGTTTTATGTATCGTAGACTCGGCAACAGAGATGTTAGCATGTTCCAGATATTTATTTAAGTCTTTAGCTGACACTCTAAGATTCTTCTTAACCTCATTGAGCATTCTGCACTGTGCTATTGCAGTCATCTTTGCAGGACAGCCACTTCTAGGAAGAGTAGCAACAGTGCTGAACTTTTATAAACAATTTGTCTTACTGTGGACTGATGAACATCAAGGCTTTTAGAGATACGTTTGTAACCCTTTCCAGCTTTATGCAAGTCAACAGTTCTTCATCTTAGTTCTTCTGAAATCTCTTTTGTTCGAGGCATGGTTCACATCAGGCAATGCTGCTTGTGAATAGCAAACTCAAATTTTGTTGTGTTTTTCATAGGGCAAGGCAGCTCAAACCAACATCTCCAATCTCGTCTCAATGACTGTACTCCAGGTTAGCTGACTCCTGACTCCAATTAGCTTATGGAGAATCAATTAGCCTAGAGGTTCACATGCTCTTTCCAACCTACACTGCGAATGTTTAAGTGATGTATTCAATATAGACAAGAAAAAGACACTAATTTGTGTGTTGTTAGTATAAGCAGACTGTGTTTGTCTGTTGTTGTGACTTAGATGAAGATCAGATCTAATTTTATGACCAATTTATGCAGGACTCCAGATAATTTCAAAGTGTTCACATACTTTTTCTTGCCACTGTATATGAATGCATATTAGGCATATTATCTTAATTGCGCGTTGTTCTGTGAATGGTGTTAGCTGTGCTTTAAGATCAGTGCTTCTCAGCTGGTTTTGCCTCGGGACCCAAATGAAACCAGGTTGTCTCAGTGGCGACAATATTTGCATCACAACAAAAATTTGCCAAAATGCAATCGGTAAAACTAATTTTAATACTATATTGATAGAAATTGTAGCAATTATGACGAAGAAAACAATTCAAGTTTACCCACATCCGCTAAATAGCGCTGCTAATAGCTCTATATTGAAAATACTGTGATTGAAGAACAAATACTTAAGAGATAACATTATTGAGTCACTTTCTACCAATATCTACCTGGTTTTAGTCGGTTAAGTTCAGGCTGGAGTATTTTTTCAATTGAAAAAAAATCTACAAAAAAACAGTGACTCATTCAAAATGTCCTGGGGTCGTGACCCAGCAGTTGAGAATCACTGCTTTAGATACTGTGGATTCCCATTAGAGATGGAGTGGTAGCTGTGCTGTAGGAGGTCGACTGTACTCGAGCTGTGACATATTTCTCTTACTCCATTACTCCTCTAGCTGTTCACTGGCTGTGGATATGATAGTATAATGTCCATCTCTCCACATCCCTCTTTCTCTCTCTTCATCTACATCTCTCCCCTCCCTCTTTCTCTCTCTTCATCTCCATCTATCCCCTCCCTCTTTCTCTCTCTTCATCTACATCTATCCCCTCCCTCTTTCTCTCTCTTCATCTACATCAATCCCCTCCCTCTTTCTCTCTCTTCATCTACATCTATCCCCTCCCTCTTTCTCTCTCTTCATCTACATCTATCCCCTCCCTCTTTCTCTCTCTTCATCTACATCTATCCCCTCCCTCTTTCTCTCTCTTCATCTACATCTATCCCCTCCCTCTTTCTCTCTCTTCATCTCCATCTATCCCCTCCCTCTTTCTCTCTCTTCATCTCCATCTCTCCCCTCCCTCTTTCTCTCTCTTCATCTACATCTATCCCCTCCCTCTTTCTCTCTCTTCATCTCCATCTATCCCCTCCCTCTTTCTCTCTCTTCATCTACATCTATCCCCTCCATCTACATCTATCCCTCCCTCTTTCTCTCTCTCTTCATCTCCATCTATCCCCTCCCTCTTTCTCTCTCTTCATCTACATCTATCCCCTCCCTCTTTCTCTCTCTTCATCTCCATCTATCCCCTCCCTCTTTCTCTCTCTTCATCTACATCTATCCCCTCCCTCTTTCTCTCTCTTCATCTACATCTATCCCCTCCCTCTTTCTCTCTCTTCATCTCCATCTATCCCCTCCCTCTTTCTCTCTCTTCATCTACATCTATCCCCTCCCTCTTTCTCTCTCTCTTCATCTCCATCTATCCCCTCCCTCTTTCTCTCTCTTCATCTCCATCTATCCCCTCCCTCTTTCTCTCTCTTCATCTACATCTATCCCCTCCCTCTTTCTCTCTCTTCATCTCCATCTATCCCCTCCCTCTTTCTCTCTCTTCATCTACATCTATCCCCTCCCTCTTTCTCTCTCTCTTCATCTCCATCTATCCCCTCCCTCTTTCTCTCTCTTCATCTACATCTATCCCCTCCCTCTTTCTCTCTCTCTTCATCTCCATCTATCCCCTCCCTCTTTCTCTCTCTTCATCTACATCTATCCCCTCCCTCTTTCTCTCTCTCTTCATCTACATCTATCCCCTCCCTCTTTCTCTCTCTTCATCTACATCTATCCCCTCCCTCTTTCTCTCTCTCTTCATCTCCATCTATCCCCTCCCTCTTTCTCTCTCTTCATCTCCATCTATCCCCTCCCTCTTTCTCTCTCTTCATCTACATCTATCCCCTCCCTCTTTCTCTCTCTTCATCTACATCTATCCCCTCCCTCTTTCTCTCTCTTCATCTACATCTATCCCCTCCCTCTTTCTCTCTCTCTTCATCTCCATCTATCCCCTCCCTCTTTCTCTCTCTCTTCATCTCCATCTATCCCCTCCCTCTTTCTCTCTCTTCATCTCCATCTATCCCCTCCCTCTTTCTCTCTCTTCATCTCCATCTATCCCCTCCCTCTTTCTCTCTCTTCATCTCCATCTATCCCCTCCCTCTTTCTCTCTCTTCATCTCCATCTATCCCCTCCCTCTTTCTCTCTCTCTTCATCTCCATCTATCCCCTCCCTCTTTCTCTCTCTCTTCATCTACATCTCTCCCCCTCCCTCTTTCTCTCTCTTCATCTCCATCTATCCCCTCCCTCTTTCTCTCTCTCTTCATCTACATCTATCCCCTCCCTCTCTCTGTCTTCATCTCCATCTCTCCCCCTCCCTCCCTCTGTCTTCATCTCCATCTATCCCCTCCCTCTTTCTCTCTCTTCATCTACATCTCTCCCCCTCCCTCTTTCTCTCTCTTCATCTACATCTATCCCCTCCCTCTTTCTCTCTCTTCATCTACATCTCTCCCCCTCCCTCCCTCTGTCTTCATCTCCATCTCTCTCTCTCTGTCTCTCTCTCTGTCTCTTTAATTAAAATGATTTGCCCCTGCAGCAGGATGGTTTCTGTATAAAGCATCTGGGACATACAGGTCAAGGCCTGCCTGCTTCATCTTAACCCTTATATAAGACAGCCAACAAAAGGACAGGATGGGATCTGGAACAAACTCTGCAGGCTAATGCTGTTTACATTGGGTTGCACTGATTTCAGGCTTTTAAGAAAACAAATGTTTATTTTGATGTTGATGTTTATTTTGATGGAAGTGGGTAAAATCAGACACCATTTGAAGCAACGCTATGTGCTATTTAAGTGGTCACCAACCTTATCTGAGTCAAGATCACTTTCACAGTCAAAAAGTAAGCCTATATCTACCACTCAGATTTTTTTTGAACAAATGTAACATGAACTATTAATTAGCATTGACTTAAAACAGGTCTGTGGGAATGAGGGCTGTGCAGAGGCCTAATACATTATCATAGCATATTGGGAATATGCCTGGCCTGCTAATATTGTCCTTCTCAGACCGTATTATATTTCATAACTCAACATTTATTAACAAAATAGATTAGTTGGTGTAACACTTGCGAGACACAGCTGAGCATTAATTGAAATAATTACATGTTTTATTTTACTAGACTGACTGTACCTGCATCTGATGATCATGGTGCTTTCAAAACAACTGGAAACTAAAATAAAAAATAAAATAAAAAACGAAGTCATATCATGACGTCAGTGAACTTCAGGTCGGAAAGTCGGAGTTCTAGAAAGATGCCAGAGTTTCCGAGTTGGATGACCAGTGAAAAAGATTTGTCCCAGTCGGATTTAATTTTTACCGAGTTCCCAGTTGTCTTGAACACACGGAAGTTATTTTGAACACGGTATTATTCTCAGCGGAGGGAGAGAGCAGTAGAGGGTCCGCCTCTCACGGTTCCTGCTCTCTCCCTCCTTTCCTCCGGTGAGACTGACCAGAGCGAGAGGCAGAGAGGGACAGTCGAGCTGCTAATAATAATCAAATGTATAGCTATCGATACACTTGAAGTAGAGCGAAGCGCATTTTATATTTTGTAAAAGTGTTGACAGTGTTGAATAAAAAGTAGACATCAACTCACTAATAAAAACAGCAGCTCGTTGCTGTATTCTTTGACAGTCTCTCTTGGTCATGGTTTTAAAAGTTATTAAATCTCACGTAAACTAGTGTCAAATTTTGCTGTGGTCGGGGTCGTGGAAGCTGTAGGTAGGCACGGTGATTTGAGCTATCCGATTGGCCAGCGCAGTAGGCGTTCTCGATTTATTCACAGATCGCCTGGTCCACCGGGTAGGCGGAGTTTGTCTTTTCAGAAAAATGAAATGGTTGAAAAGGGAAACACTTTGCCTATCCGTTGCGCAGGGCTTCTGAATCAAATGCCCCTACCGCCAACAGATCAACACGAAAAAAAGGCGCGCAAGCCTTAATGCCTTTATCGTTGGCTTTTCTACTATGATCTACACAATATTATGATCTACACAATGGTGATCCAATTATTCAATTAAATCATCATCAGTGCCACAGATGGAGAACAGACAGCTGGACATGCCCCCTCTCCATGTATTACAGCCATCACTTTATGTTAGTGGCGGGGAGTTGAGCACCCCTGCTGCTGATGCTATAACTTTACAAGCATAGGAAGTATCCTATTCAAGAGCATTGATTCAGCAAGCATTAGTGTTGGTCAAAATATGTAATTATTCCAATCCACATGCTTCCTTGTACTGCATAGCCTAGTCCTTGTGCACATCTTCAGTGTGCAGCCATGTAGCTGTCTGAAAGCCATATGACCCTGAGCTTTCAGACAGACTCCCAACATACAGCATGTTTAATATAGATCTACAGTGTCTACATAACAGGAATACATAGGGAATCGGTGCACCATTCGTGACAGAGCCATATGCCTCTGTACCAAAAGTAGTGCGAAATGGTTGGAAACGAATCATTTGAGACAAAGTCCAAATCTCAAATGACTGTCTCTTCTCCATAATGTGCTATAAACTAAACATATGGCTCTGGGCCATTGTAGTGCAGTACAGGATGTGCCATGTTATATGCTTCCTTAGCCTGTCTGTCGGTTCCATTTACCCATGACTGATATCATCATTTGTTGACATAATTCACAGAGGATCCAGGTGATCCTTCTGATCCCTGACACTTAGAATTAACAGAGTACACAGTATTCACACACGATGCTTAACGTGTGATGTCACAGGCAGTAAGTATTCACGTGTGATGGTTAGCCCAACTAGTTAAGATGTTCCAGAGCTTGTGTAGATCAACTGGTTTGGCTTACCTAGTAAGTTTCTGTGCACGCTGGAGTGCCAAGTGTGCCTAGTGTTTACACGCAAGTGTGCCTAGTGTTTACACGCAAGTGTGCCTAGTGTTTACACGCAAGTGTGCCTAGTGTTTACATGAGATGGTTAAGTAGTTGTAGTGATGGTCCAGAGCATGTGTGAATACGTCAATACATCAAATCTTCATGACGGTTGAGTAATTGTGATGCTTCTGGATGTGTACAGTATGTGCATATTCCACATACAGTGTTTACATACAGTACTGTATGTAACACAGGAGGTTGGTGGCACCTTCATTGGGGAGGAAGGGCTCGTGGTAATGACTGGAATGGTATCAAATACATCAAACACATGGTTTCCATGTGTTTGATGCTATTTCATTTGCTCTGTTCCAGCCATTCCAGTCGTCCTCCCCTCAGCTGCTTTCACTGGTATGTAATGATAAGTAGTTGTGATGTATGAAAGCATGTGTGTATTTCAAGGACCAGTTGACATTAACCCACTACTTTACATTGGGGCTTTATGATGACTGCTGATCCGTGATGGTACATACTATAACCCAGTTGTCTGTGACTAGGAGCGACCGAGGCATGAAGTGATGATGGGAGGAAATGTAGTCCATGGAGTGTCAAATATACCTACTGAGTTCACCTAGAGAGAGAGAGAGAGAGAGAGAGAGAGAGAGAGAGAGAGAGAGAGAGAGAGAGAGAGAGAGAGAGAGAGAGAGAGAGAGAGAGAGAGAGAGAGAGAGAGAGAGAGAGAGAGAGAGAGAGAGAGAGAGAGAGAGAGAGAGAGAGAGAGAGAGAGAGAGAGAGAGAGAGAGAGAGAGAGAGAGAGAGAGATTCTTTCTGGCAGGGTCCTCACACTGTAGCCATTATCTGAAGATGGCAGATGAAGTCTAAGAGGAGAAACCTTGGAGATAGAAAGAGTGTCAGGATTAAACCATGGGATTATTTATCTAAATCCTGAAGGTCATTGACTTTATTTACTCTCCTGGCAAGTGTATTTGGTTACTTGCTCCCCAGTGAACTCTGAAGTGTATATTTGGTTACTTGCTCTCTAGAAGAATATGTAGCATGTACTGTGAACAGATGTAGGATCTTAATTTGATCACTCTTCTGTTGTTGATAATTTTCCTACTTTGTATGAAATGCAGATGCACTTTGTGATTTACAAAAAAGAACACACACTAGCACATGGTGATATGAACAGTATCTTATGCTCTGACAGTGATTTTAGGAACACAGTGCTGGGTGTTGGGCCTGCTGTGTTGGCAGATATTAACCTTTACTATTGGATACAGTGAGAGAAAGGTAGGGTCTGTAAGTGCTGATTTGGAGAAAAATCTCCCTGACTGAAGGTCATTCTGATGTGTTTCCTAATGCTAGGTAGACAGTGGTTGTGTGTGTATGTGTCTATGACACGTGAGTACAGATGTGGGATCTTAATTTGATCACTCGTTTGTTGCTGAGAATTTTCCTGCACAACAGGAACTGCAAAATTGCAGTGTATCCGATGTTTGAAAAGGCTTCTAAAGTTTCAATTTTCCACTTTAAAATGTCAGACTTGATTTTCCATAATGAAAAATATATCAACCCCTTCAAAAAAATGTCCATTAATTATAGTCTACATAATTCACATTTCTTGTTTCTGCATGATTATTTTCCTGCTGTAACAAACTGGCTCAAATTAAAATTCTGTATCAGTGCGTGTGTGCGTGGCACGGTGTGCTTGTGTATGTATGCCTGTGTGACACCTGTGTGTGTTCTGTCCCATATCTGTCAGTTCTCTTTTGCTGGTTCATCTGTTTCTGTGTGCGTACCGTGTTACTATGGGGAGGGCTTCTCGTTGCTATGATATGGGTTCCCGTAGTAATGACATTAGTATGACCGGTGTGTGTGTCTCAAATTGATCCCCCGATTAGATTTGACTCCTGAACCCGTGTTGTGAATTAAACTGAGCTGGAGACTAGGCAGCCTGAAATCACACCAGAAACGTAACAGTAGAGGGATTGTTTTGTGGCCAATTTGTGTATGATCTTTACATTTGGCAGTGCTGCACCCTCAAGCATGACTCAAACCCCCAAAACTAAAATAAACCTAACCCCCTTGCGAACATGCTTCAACCTAACCTCTCACACATTTTTGTAAACATCAGTAAGGTTTTGCAAATTTGTGGATGTTAGCCTTTCTCAGCCTGTGAGATTACATTGTTACAGTTCCTTATGAGATCAAGTTGGGATTTGGGACGCAGACATATGCCATCAAACAAACCGTCTCACATGTACATCCTCTCCTGTCATTTTCCTGTGCCAAACAAGGCTCCCAGTCATCATTGACAGCGTTTGTATTTCAATAAAGGAGTCTGCGCTGTGGCTGGAACCGCATTGAGCCCCCCCCCCCACTCTCCTGAAGGGAAATGTATACTGTTCCACTTTGTAGTATGATACTCTGTGTGTGTGATGGTGTTCATTAGGATGTGTACTTGAGTAGATTAGTCATAACAAAGCTGTCTCCTCTCCTCTGCACTCAACGGGCAAAATTACACACATTATACGAAACACATTGCTAGCTAAGCATCCCTCCGGCCTTTCTAGTAATGCATTTCATAGTACACATGCACAGACTTATCTTCCCACACACGTATGTTTCTGGCAGTCAGAGCTCACTCTTTGTATCCTATCACCATAACAACCACTTATTATATCTTCTGAAAAAAGCCAGAGTGAATTTCTCCTCAGTACAGCTGATGATGGTGAGAGGAGCAGTCGGCAGTCATTCTCAGTGCCAATGTGTGTGTGTGTGTGTGTGTGAGTGAGCCAGCGTAGCCAGGTATGGGCGAGAGCGGAGATGTCTCTGAGTGAGGGAGCACGAGAGAGACGTGAAGTTGTGAAGGAGTTAAAGAGAGGGATTTTGGAAGGACGGATATATTTGACGACTTACATGGTGAGTGGCACACGCCTTCTACATGATGTTCCGCTATTTAGCGATGCTGGTCACAGGCAAGGTGTGTGTGGTGTGTGTGTTTTTTCTGCAAGCGTGTGTACAGTATGTCTGTAAAAAATAATCCTTTGTTTGTGTCACTGCACCTTTTACTTTGTGTGTGTGTGTGTGTGTGTGTGTGTGTGTGTGTGTGTGTGTGTGTGTGTGTGTGTGTGTGTGTGTGTGTGTGTGTGTGTGTGTGTGTGTGTGTGTGTGTGTGTGTGTGTGTGTGTGTGTGTGTGTGTGTGTGTGTGTGCTGTAGGTTTCAGTGCATGTGGTGGTTATGTAACAAGTGAGGCAGAGAAACCTTGAGAATAGAATAGTAATGATATCTCTCTGTTAGCCAGATGGGTTATATCTGAACACAGCTCTCTCCTATAGCCTCTATGTTTAATTAATACCATCTCTTTATCTCACAATAAAGATATGGCAGATACCATACCAATATAGTCTTGACTACTTCAAACTGTATTGAATATTTCAGATGCTGTATCAATATTGTATTACCTATTTCCTATTTCTCAATGATGTTAGCTGGATTGAATTTAAAGCTACATCAACAGTGGAAACATTATTTCACAGAAAGCTGTTGTCAGCATATAGAATCTCTCAAGTAACCCAAGGCTTTTAAGTCAGTAGTATTGATTGAGAATATTTTACAGGTTGGTAATTAGGCTAATAGGAATTCGAGTCAGGCTTTGGGATAAATACCATTTACTTTCAGTCAATTCAGGAATTAAACAGAAATTCAAATTGAATCACTAAGTAACTGAATTGAAGTGGAAATTCACCTCAACCTTTTATTCAGTTTAAAGTATCACTTGTCCTTACATAGTACTCTATGGCTGTGGTGTTTTGCTTGCAAACTTCCTTGTTTCAGTAGTGCTACAGAAGTAGATAAGTGGGGACCAGATAGATTCTGGTCCAAATCCCTATTTGGGCAGTTCTGTGTGTGGCTGCATGGTGTTATTTTATGAATGAGTTTTCCAGCCTTGTAGATGCAGATGTGTACGTATCCCAATTCACTCTCTAAACATCTGGGTGAGATAGTCATCTGTAATGGTTGAAACGCTTTACTGCAATGAGCTGAATATCAAGCAAAGGTTACAAAGATAAGGATATCCAAAATTCCCTCTTTGGTGTGAAACTGTAACATAAAACTGAATATTGGGAGTAAAGACCATACCTCAACTCCTCTGCTTTCAATAACCAGTACATACACCCAATCTACCTCACAGCTGTGTGTTTTCCATATTGTGCTGAATTTATTGAATTGAAATGGACTTGACCCCAAACCTAAGTGCTGTTTCCTTTACTTATAATGCACAGTATAGGAACTAGTTGGTGACAGGATAAGTCATGGGTAAGTGGTCTGATCCTTTAAAGAGAAGTGCTATGTACTGTATTTTGTTCTTGATGAATAGAAAGTTAGTTGTTTGCTGCTTTGGAAGTACAGAGAGATGGAATATTGCGGTCTACCCAACGGTGCCTAATGCACTACTGTATCCACCTAAATCTTCCACTTGGACTGACATGGAACACAAACACACACGGGAGTGTGCTTCAGCTTTCATCTCGCACCTGCATTATTAAACATCTCTATCCACATGAGTGTTACATCACCCAATCACAGCGCTCTCTCTCCCTCTATGTTTTATCTTTCTCTGTATCTCCCTAACTGTCCTTCATTCGCTCTATTTCACTACCTCTCTTCTCTCCCCTCCTTCCCTATCCACTCTATTTCTCCTCCTTTATCTATCTCTTTATCGCTCTCTCTTTCTCACTCTCACCCCCTCTCTCAAACTCACTCAAACCGTTCCCCTCCTCAATATTAAATGCAATTAGATTTGAATGAATTACATTTAAATATGTTTTTAATACTAGTTGAATGACATGGACTCTCTATCTGTCTGTCTCCCAGGCGAACCTGAAGAAGTTTATGGAGTATGTACAGCAGAGGAACATCGAAAAGGTGTCCAAGTTCCTGGAGAAAGGTCTGGACCCCAACTTCCACGACCCTGAATCGGGAGGTGAGGAGACAGTTGCACCTCTAGCATCCAGAAATGATAGAATCAAAGAGACATGCAGAGTTAATTTAGATCGAACAAAACAGTGCTACAGTATGTGAATAAAAACATGCTCATTGATAAGATAATAATTAGGTGGGTTCTTACATTTGCACAAGTGTGGATTATACACGTGTGATTATTTTTTTGTTGCATAGCCCACTCCCACTGAGACACAGCCATTATTTATGGTGACCCTGGAGCAATTAGGGTTAACTACCTTGCTCAAGGACACATCAACAGATTTCTCACCTATGGGCTCGAGGTTTCAAAATAGCAACCCACAGTTACTAGCCCAACTCAACCGCTAGGCTACCTGCCGCTGGGTGCTAACAACTTCCCTGCAGATGTCACTGATTCCTGGCGAGAGAACAAACAATGGTTAGCTGAGCCACAGTACTATTTGACCAGGTGAATCCAGCTGAAAGCTATGATCCCTTATTGATGTCACTTATTAAATCCACTTCAATCAGTGTAGATGAATGGGAGGATACAGGTTAAAGAAGGATTTTTAAGCATTGAGTATTGAGACATATTTTGTATGCGTGCCATTCCAAGGGTGAATGGGCAAGAACAAATATTTAAGTGCCTTTGAACAGGTAGTAGTTGGCAGGCTCACTGGTTTGAGTGGGTCAATAATTTTTTCACGCTCAACAGTTTCCCGTGTGTGTCAAGCAGAGGCGGTCAGTGCCGTTTAAGATGAGAGGAAAATGTATTTTCCATGAGCATGGCCTTATTTCTAATATAGCATATTGGATGACTCTCATTCATAAAGATGGTGCGAAGAACATGGCTGACGTTTTACATTCTCCCAGCCAATTGTGCAATTCTGTATTTTTTTTGGCGCTTTGTGTAACTTAAAAAAAAACTTATTGTGTACATAATTTTGCTGCTACCATATCTTATGACTGAAAATAACTTCTGGACATCCAAGAAGTGATTACTCAACGAGAACTGCAAGAAACTTCTTCCTTTAACGAGTCCGACAGAGAAGGATATCCTGCTTTCAATGGAACAGGCCCAGATCCACGTCTTTTGCGTGAAGAAAAGATATTGGAAAATGGGACGCAGATTGGGGATCCTTCTGAGAATCCGGAGGCGAGCGAGAAAACTCCCAATGCCTTCCATTCTCCCAATGCCTTCCATTATCCCAATGCCTTCCATTCTCCCAATGCCTTCCATTCTCCCAATGCCTTCCATTCTCCCAATGCCTTCCATTCTCCCAATGCCTTCCATTCTCCCAATGCCTTCCATTCTTCTTGCTAACGTGCAATCGTTGGAAAATAAAATTGATGACCCACTATTAAAATGATCCTACCAACGAGACATAAAAAACTGTAACGGCTTATGTTTCACCGAGACGTGGCTGAATGAAGAAACAGACAATATAGAGCAGGCGGGATTTTTCATGCACCGGCAGATCAGAGATATTACCTCTGGTAAGACAAGGGGTGGGAGTGTGAGTCTTTTTGTCAATAACAGCTGGTGCGCGGTGTCTAATATTATAAGTCTCGAGGTATTGCTCGCCTGAGGTAGAGTACCTTATGATTAGCTGTTGATTACACTACCTAACAAAAGAGTTCTCATCTGTATTATTCATAGCCGTCTATTTACCACAACAAAGTGAAGCTGGCACTAACATGCTGACCAGACCAGACACGTCGCGTGCGTGAGCGTCACAAAATAAATGTAGAAATCCATGTTATTCAATTATTGCACCCACACTACTTGTGCGCGTCAACGAACGTCTGCGATGCCAAGGGCTAAAATAGAACACCTTTCTATTTCTGATGCAGATCGCGCTGAAAGTCCTGCCTCTCCCATCTCCTCATTGGTTTATAGAAGCAGGTACCCACATGCCATCTCCTCATTGGTTAAACCCACGTGGGTGTTTGAAAGACGAACTGTTTTGCTGGTCGTCGTGATAATACTATGAAAGTTTAGATTCCAATCACCATATAAGTTCAAAGATGAAAAAGCCTGGAAGGAGGAGAGATGACTAGAAACAATTCGGTTGGCCGTTTTATGTGTGGATTAATTGTCGGAGTAGAGGACCTTGTGCATTTCAGGTAAAATAACAACTCAATGTTTATATCCCAGTAAAATTTGCTAGAAAACAGCAAGCTAGCTAAATAGGACAAATTAGCTAGCAAGTGCAAGCTTACTAGCTAAATTGCCATACATGTTTAATGCTTTTCGACCTGTCCCCAAATGAATGTCATTGGTTCAGAGTTTGTTTTGATATTTTAACCTGCGTATTGTGATCGTGTTTGGTGTAGGGGGACAAAATAAATGTATGCACGATAGCGCACGATTGCACATGCATGCAGCCTGTTTGGGTTCCGTGTAAGACCGCTCTCAACCAACTCTATAAGGCCATAAGCAAAGAAGAAAATGCTCACCCAGACGCAGGCAAACTTAAATCAGTTTTACCAAATTTTTACCAGCATGTCACATGTGCAACCGGAAAAGAAATTCTAGACTCCCTTTACTCCACACACAGAGATGCATACAAAGCGCTCCCCCGCCCTCCATTTGGCAAATCTGACCACAATTCTATCTGACCATAATTATATACTCCTAATTCCTGATTCCTACTTACAAGCAAAAACTAAAGCAGGAAGCACCAGTGACTTTGTTTTGCTATTCATCCAATGGCATTGAGGAATACACCAACTCGGTCATCGGCTTCATCAAAAAGTGCATCGATGACGTCGTCCCCACAGTGACTATACGTACATATCCCAACCAGAAGCCACGGATCTGCCGCTTTCATGGAGCGGGAGACTAATCTGGACACTTATAAGAAATTCCGCTATGCCCTCAGACGAACCATCAAACAAGCAAAGTGTCAATACAGGATTAAGATTGAATGCTACTATACCGGCACTGACGCTCTTCGGATGTGGCAGGGCTTGAAAGGGGCTTGAAAGCCAGTCTTGACACCACTGCCTGTGACAGCCCCTCCCAGTTCTTGCTGACCCACCTCTCCGAGGCAAGGTACACCCCCAACATTTTAAGCCCTTCACAACCCCACTGCAAACCCACTGGAAGCAGAGGAGGAGCCCTATCCCCCCATGCCCCACATAACAGAGCTTTGCTCTTTCCCCAGTTCACCTTAGCTGATGAAGCTCCCTCGTACACCTTCAGACTGGTCACTAGTTCCTGCATATCTTGCCCATCTCTGACCATCACAGAAACATCATCTGCATATGCTGAGACTGCTATTCCTGTCACCACATCCATGCCTGTCCAGCACACTCCCCGCAGTCTCCTGCGTAGCAGTCCTAAAAAAGGCTCAATGGCTAGTGTGTACAGCTGCCCAGATAGAGGGCATCCTTGTCTAATGCCCCGTCTCACCCAGACTGGCCTACTGAGTCCCCCTCCCACCTTAACCATACATGACGCCCCAGCATACAACAGCTTCACACAGGTCACAAAACTCTTCCCAAACCAAACACAGACATCACATTAAACAGATACTCATGATCCACTCTATCAAAAGCCTTCTCTTGATCTAAAGAGACCAGTCCAAAGTTCACATTAGAACCTCTCGACAAGTCCAACATGTCCCTAATCAAGAACAAGTTGTCCGTGATTGAGCGTCCCGGTACACAATATGTCTGGTCCTTGTGTATTATAGAGTCCAGATGGTTCAGTCTGTTAGAGAGGACCTTGGCAAAAATCTTGTAGTCCGCACAGAGTAATGCCACAGGCCTCCAGTTCTTAAGTTCACACAAGTCCCCTTTTTTGGGCAGGAGAGTCAGAGCCGCCCGACGGCAGCTCATCGGCAACTCTCCTACCCCGACGCATTCACGCAACACGCAAAAGAAATCCTGTCCAATTGTTCCCCAGAATTTTTTGTAAAATTCCACTGGAAGTCCATCGACCCCGGGTGCACGACCGGGGGACATCTGGGTTACTGCCTCTGCCAGTTCATGTGACAACAGAGGAATGTCCATTTCATCCCTCTGTGCCCGAGAGAGCTTAGGGAGTCCTGCGAACAAGACCTGAGCACACATAGGATCACACATTTCTGCCCTATACAATTCAGTATAAAACTCCACAGTCCGCTCCCGCATCTCCCCCACCACAGAGGTCACCCGCCCATCAGACAGCCGTAGACAATACATACCCTTGGCTTCACTGCTCTGTCTTTCCAAACCAAAGAAGAAGGAGCTGGGAGCATCCACCTCCTTGAGCATGGAGAACCTAGCTCTTACAAGTGCTCCCTTTGCTTTAACCTGGAAAAAACTGCCCAGGTCCCTACGTAATTCGGCTAAGTTAGCCTGGAGGCCTACATTGCCTTGCCCCACCATCTCTACCTCCATCTCACTAATACACCGCTCTAGTTCCCCCAATACTCTCCTAGCCTCTGAGGATGAGAGAGCTGTGTACTGTTGACAGAAAAGCCAAATTTGCACTTTCCCCACATCCCACCATTGCACTTTCTCCACATCCCACCATTGACTCAGAGACTCATACTCCTCTCTTCGCTGCCCCCATCTTTCCCAAAAAGTCTGGAAAACTGAGCAAAAAGTGGCATCTTGTAAGAGCTTTACATTGAACTTCCAATGAGATGCCTGCCGGGGCCCTGATCCGAAAACCCCACTGGGAGAATGGTAGCACCCAGCAGCCTATTGCTCTGATTCCTGGACATGTAAAAACGATCAAGTCGAGCTGCACTCACCCTAGCCCCAAAAACCTTCACCCACGTATACTGTCTTGTGTTTGGATGTTTAGTTCTCCAAACATCCACTAGGTCAAACTGATTAAAGATGTCCCTTAACACTCCCACTGACACTGAATGAGGCTCTTCCCCATTTCTGTCTTTTGTAAAATCCATTGTACAGTTCCAGTCACCTCCGATCACCAGCGTCTCCTCAGGCGCTACTTGTGAGAGTTCCTGTCTAAAACTCCCAAATAGAACCCCTCTTTCTCTCCCTGTGTTAGGCGCATACACATTTATAAAGACAAAACACATGTTGTTAATTTCTGCTTTAACAACAAGCAACCTACCCCTACACACCTCCTTTGAGGAGCAAATTTTTACAGCCAGACCCGGTGCAAAAAGGACTGCCACCCCTGCACTAAGATTTGTCCCATGGCTCAACACACTTGCCCCTTTCCACCAGAGCCCCCAATCAACTTCATTCACCACATCACTATGCGTCTCCTGCAGAAACAACACCTGTACTTTTTTTGTTTTACATATTCACCCAACACACTCCTCTTTCCCGCATCTCTGGCGCCATTTATATTGAGCGAGCCTACCCGAAGAGTCTCCATAAGAAGTGGGAGAAAAGCCAGCAGATAAATAGACCAATAGCAAAGCTCAAAAAGCCCCAGTGTCAGTAAGAAATTAAACATTTAAACAGTGTCTGAAGGTAAACCTTTACGCACTGTTGTGACCCACTTCCTCAACCTAAACCGTTTCCTGGGTGAGAGGACACCATGCCCCTCATTTCTCATAGCATGTTGTACTGATCTTACAAACTTTCTAGGATCAGGAAAAAAAGCCTCAAGATTAACTTTCTTCCCCTTAGTCTCATTCAGGAACCTTGTCTGTTCTCTCGACGTGTACTTAGACTCCTCTGGTTGACTGGCTGTCAGCTCCGGGCCAATTGAAGAGGAGTCTGAAAAAAATAAGACTCACTTTCCTCCTCTTCTCTATCTCCCACCCTGACCACCTGCCCTTACTCTCTGGTTAGGGCCTCACCCACAGCAACAGGCAACATTTCCATGGTGCCTTTGTCCACACCCTTTTTCCTTTTCCTCCTGACACCCTCCCCCCCCCCCCCCCTAATCTCTTACACTTCCCCACTATACTCTCCTCATCCACTAGAATAACCTGACTAGACGCAGCATCATCTGCACCACCCTCCATAGCATGACTTGACCCAGCATCATCTGCACCACCCTCCATAGCATGTCTAGGGCCAGCCTCAGCTACCCCACCATCTCTAGCCTGACTAGACCCAGCCTCTGCTTCTCCACCATCTCTAGCCTGACTAGACCCAGCCTCCACTACCCTACCATCTCCAGCCTGACTAGACCCAGCCTCTGCTTCTCCACCATCTCTAGCCTGACTAGACCCAGCCTCCACTACCCTACCATCTCTAGCCTGACTAGGCCCAGCCTCATCTACACCACCATCTCTAGACTGACTAGGCCCAGCCTCTGCTGTCTGCATCTCCTTACCCCCTGCATTTTGACCTCGATTTCCCCCACTTGCGCTTGTAACCTCACCTTGTCTATGGCCTTTATGTGGGCACGCAAAGCTCTTGTGCCCCAAATCCCCACATTCAAAACACCGTAGACTATCTGTGCTGGCAAAACCTGCATAGAGCCCCTCCCCATGCCTCACTTTAAAATGCACATTTAGCTGTTGCTCATTATTGTTCAGAAACTTAAACACTTGCCTCCTGAACGAAACAACATGCTTAACGGCATCTGCCTGAAAACCTGCTGACAGTACACGGAAACCGCTAGCAAACTTACCAAAACGACTCAGCTCTTTCCTAATTTGATCATCCGTAATAAACGGAGGCAAATTTGCCACTACAACTCTTGTTGAAGGGGTAGAGAGAGGTGAAATTGACACCAACACATCCCTTACAAATATTCCGCTAGCAATTAGCCTACCGACCAAATTAGCCCTTTTCATGAACACAACCACAGCTTTGTTCATTCTAGAAGCAGAATGTATAAACTCAGCTCCTACCTGTTCACCGACCGCGAGCAGAACCTCCTCCACCTTAACTCCGTTCTCAGGAACACACCTGAATCCATGCTGTATTGACAGCGTCTCCTCCGCGCTAGGCTGAGAAGCCATTGTGCACACTACACCTTCCAACCCCCAGGAAAGTTACTCTGTCCTCTTCCACCCTAACTTTGAAAAAAAACTTTGGATACCGCTAAAAACAAATATTGCATTAACCCTCCACCATAGAAAATAACATGTAAAGAAAAGAATCAAGAAAGTTAGTTAGGATAGAGCTTTCCACACCAAACACTCAAACTCCAAAAACACCCAGCATGCACGAGAGAGAGAGAGAGAGAGAGAGAGAGAGAGAGAGAGAGAGAGAGAGAGAGAGAGAGAGAGAGAGAGAGAGAGAGAGAGAGAGAGAGAGAGAGAGAAAGAGAGAGACAAAAGCAAGACAAAACAAACAACATTTTTGTTAATTTGGTTCTAAATGCTAGTTTTGTTGTGTCTGTGTGTGCACATGTTTGTGAATATACTAAACCCACAGTTCATCCCAAGCACCTTCTTTGATGAGGAGGAAACTACATTTAAAATAATGAGATTGATGGCTTCTAACACCTTAATCACACCGACAGCGTCATTGCGCAAAATGCTACGCAACGCAGCGTTCCATTGGAAATGAATTTACTTCTGGTGTACCAAAATGCAATGATGCTGTCGGTGTGATCGAGGCGTTAGTGTTAAGTTGCATCATCATCATCAAACAAACACACACACATACACACACAGATTGTTTGCTAACTCCGACACTCTTATCTGGTTTTGGTAAACACAAACTCCATCATGTTTATCACAAAGTCATTTCGCTGATGAGGCTCTCAAATGCACAATATTTGTCTTCTTAAATGAATCACTTGAAATTGATGAGAGTGAATTCATCTGGAAATGGAACTAGTATTTTATTCACCCTGCCTTTATCACTCTAATCAGAGACATTTAAAGGGATAGGCCTTCTCATACAAATGCTTTGATTCATTTAAATACGAACAGTTAAAGTCAACCCTAATGCTGAATGCATGCTTCTGTCTCAGTACTATGCAGAATGTACACTGAAAAGGCTGTCCTGTTATATATTAAACCTAGTTCCTCTCTACCCCTGTGTGCTGTAGAATGTCCTCTGACCATGGCGTCTCAGCTGGAGGGCTGTGCAGACCTCATCAAGGTGCTGAAGAGTGGAGGAGCTCACCTGGACTTCAGGACCCGAGACGGCATCACTGCACTGCACAAGGCTGTCCGCACCAAGAACCATACAGCCCTCATAGTGAGTACACACACGTACAAACACACGCACACACTTCTTTTTCTATCCTCGAGTGGACCTAAAATTGATTTCCATTCAAAATCCTATGTTCCCTAACCCTTAACCCTACTTGTAACCCTAAGCCTAATTGTAACCCTAACCCTAAATCTAACCCCTAAGCTAAAATAGCCTTTGTGCGAAACTGGGAAATGTCCCTCGAGGAGAATGTTCCTAGACTTTTGGGGATTGCAGGTCACCACAAAGATAGAAGAACTAGACCACACACACTCACTCACTTTCTGCTTGTCATAAGTAAGAGTCTGACTCACATGATTTCCTCAGTGTGTATGTGGGTGCTAAGTACTCTCTTCCGAGACCTGACTGAAAAGATGCTTTTATTCAATGGGCTTCTTGTGCCCTCACTGGGTTTTCATCTGCTTTGGGGAGGTTAGGTTGTTGTCTTTAATGAGTAGGCGTGTGCTCAGTGAATGGATGTGTATCATTACTGAATGCCTCTGATATGACTCATCATTGTTCTCATCCTGAGAGCTATAGCTGTAGTGCAGAAAAACCCATCATCTTAATGGACTACTCTATGTCCCTCTTTTTGATCTACATGAGTGGAGAAGCCTATGATAGAAAAATGTAGATCCCACAAAGGAAATGGATAGTGTTTTCATACAAGGGTTTTCATAGCTTCTGTTGGGCTTGAAGTGAGTGTGTACATTGTGTGTGTGTGTTCTCTAACTTTCCTTCTCGTTCACTTTCTCTCTGCCAGACGTTGCTGGACCTGGGTGCGTCTCCTGACTATAAGGACAGTCGGGGGTTAAGTCCGCTCTATCACAGCTCTATGGTAGGAGGAGACCCCTACTGCTGTGAACTTCTGCTCCACGACCACGCTCAGGTGGGCTGTGTGGACGAGAACGGTTGGCAGGAGACACACCAGGTAAACACACACAGACGCACCTGCCCGCAGTTGCTAATAACCCATATGGTAGAAAAATGACAAGATTATGTTTTAATACTGTTTATGCATCAAATAAGGTTCCTCAGTACTGTCTCATCTGTGTGTGGGACTTGGCGCTGGGGGCTTGGCGCCTGGCGCTGGCAATTGATTTATGATGGCTTGGTGATAGAACCTACAGCCTGCTTGCCATAGGTTGAGTTGGTGTTTGTGTAATATGAGGTTCCAGGGAGGAGATGTCTCTGTTGTGGACAGTTGATGGGAGGAACCTTGACTTAGGGGCTAAACCATGATTTCTATACAATTGGAACAGTTGTCACAACAAATGCTATCTGGCTGGGGGATACTCCTTTCTCACATACAAATCCTAACCTTTTGACCCATTCCAGACATTTGTTGTTTGTCATGAACATTCAGGAGGATGTACGTTGCTATAAAGAGCTGTACCCCAAATCTGCTCGTTGGGCTCTCAACGATTTACCAGCTTCATTATTGCAATTGTACTCAATAATAAAGATGGATTGTTTGAAGAAATTACAAAGTCGTTCTCACTTGGTGAGAATTTCCACCACACCCATCCACAAATGCCTAACTATATGTGATAAAGTGAAAATCTGAATCCTGCACCCGACCCTAACCTGCTAGTCATCATTGATTATGTTATTTTCCCACCAGTCTGATTTAGTGCCTGGTCGTGTCCACAAACAGTATGTAAGTACGTGTTCCTGAGTGTCTTATCTTTCAGTGATGGGGTCATAATATTTTGTCACTTAAATCATTCAAAAGATAGAGAAACATTTGTAGGAAGAAACAGAAGAAGCTCTGTTAATTACAACCGCATCTAGCAGCTACCGGTTCTATGAACCACCCCATCTCGCGATGCCATTTTCAAACCACACGGGTTTGCGAACTCTAGATTGGGAAACTCTGAGTTAGGCCCTAAAGTTTAGGCTTACGCACTAATGGCAGATAAAAGTAAACCACACAATATTTCATGTCCCTAAACCCAACCAACCAACCCAATGGATAACCGCAGGGATTGCAGGATGTGAGTCAACCTGCTCATCACTAACACACACACACACACACACACACACACACACACACACACACACACACACACACACACACACACACACACACACACACACACACACACACACACACACACACACACACACACACACACACACACACACACACACACACACACACACACACACACACACACGGACACACACGGACACACACACACACACATACAGAGAGAGACTGCTCTTCCCAGACATAGACACTACTGTAGATCCAGACTGACATTTTGAGGAAACCTTCCGTTGATTAGGAGGAAAATGTAGCGGAAGAGCAAAGCAGAACAAGTACAGTATTAATTTCCTAATTGGATGGGGCACCAAAGCATTGCAGACTTCATAAGGTTTTAAATGGAGGGAACAGGAGTACCACTACAGGGCTTGATAAAACTCTGCAGACCCTGTCATTATATAAACCATAAAGGACTGGAGCACTAGAACTCAGTCAACAGTACTGTGTCCACATTGCTCTACTGTTCCCACCACTCTCTCTTCTACTCTACTCTCCACACCAGCATGTCTTGGGACATCCATGGTAATCCCCCCACCTGCTTGCCCTGTTCTTCCCTGCCACCATCTTCAGAGCACAACCACCACAGAATGCAATGCAGGGTTAGCCTGGAGGCTATGAGACCTACAGTATAATCAGGCTAAACCAGGTGTTCCCAAACTTTTTTGTCGTGCGACCCCATTTTGATATCCAAGCATTGTCATGACCCCTCCATGTAAAAAAAGTGATGTAATCAATTGCCAATGTTTACTTTTTAAATTGGGGCTATGACAGTCTATAACAAATCAGTCTGAAAGTACTTTCACAGTAGGCTATCTCAATCTGAAGGAAGAATGGTCTGAAGTGACTGAAATGGATCAGAAAGGTATTGGGAAGTTCAAAACATCATCAGGCAATACTTTTTACATGATCTTCTGTGTAGAAAAGAACAATGTCATTGATGATGTTCTTTTCCCCCAGTCTGATTTAGAGCCCGGTCTTGTCCTCTATTCTATGCATTATCGAGTGTTACAGAAAACCAGTGGTGGAAAAAGTAACCAATTGTCAAACTTGAGTAAAAGTAAAGATACCTTTGTAGAAAATGGCTCAAGTAAAATTAAAAGTCTAAAAATATTTGTTTTTAAATATACTTAAATATCAGAAGTAAGTCAAATTGCAAAAATATACTTAAGTATCTAAAGTACAAGTATAAATAATTTTTAATTCCTTATATTAAGCAAACCAAAAGGCTCAATGTTCTTGTTTTTAAATTTACAGATGGCCAGGGGCACACTCCAACACTCAGACATAATTTACAAACTAAGCATTTGTGCTTAGTGAGTCCTCCAGATCAGAGGCAGTGAATTGAAGTGAGTGAATTGAACCACTTTCCTGTCCTGCTAAGCATTGAAAATGTAACGTGTACTTTTTTATGTCATTGAAAATGTATGGAGTTAAAAGTACATTATTTTCTTTAGGATACATTCCTAAAGAAGTAAAAGTAGTCAATTAAAAGTAAAAGCAGCCAAAAATATAAATAGTAAAGTACAGATACCTAAAAAAAATGACTTAGTTAGTATTTTTACTTAAGTACTTGACACCACTGCAGAAAAAATATAGTGTGCCTGAGAGTCTTATCTTTCAGTGATGGGGTTATAATATTTGTAGCTTAAACCGTTCAAAAGATTTGTAGGAAGAAAACAGACACTGCTTTTCCGAGTTTCTCTCGTGACCCCAAATTTAAATCAGGTGACCCCACAAGTCGCTAGTTTGGGATACTCTGGACTGAACTGACGGCTGCTGGTAAAATAAAGAGAGATGCCAAAGGAGTGTGCGAGAAAGAGTGTGTATTTTGAGAGGGGAACTCTCACCCAGTTTGAATGGGGTGGAGAGAAAGCCAGCACTAAAACTGAACCTACAGACCAACTTTCCAGAGCCCTCCATTACTATACTCCAATCAGTTACCTTCCCTCTCCCCCCATGGTATTAGTATTCTGTGTGTGTGTGTGTGTGTGTGTGTGTGTGTGTGTGTGTGTGTGTGTGTGTGTGTGTGTGTGTGTGTGTGTGTGTGTGTGTGTGTGTGTGTGTGTGTGTGTGTGTGTGTGTGTGTGTGTGTGTGTGTGTGTGTGTGTGTGTGTGTGAGAGAGAGAGAGAGAGATAGAGACAAGACAAAACAGAGAGGGAACAACAATTATAGTGCATGTGGGGGAGAGACAAAGAGAAGAAAACAGAGAAACGAAACTGTCTTTCTCCAATATCACAAAGTGTATGATATCTCAATCACCCAAAATACCTGTAGCTCAGTTGGTAGAGCATGGCGCTTGTAACGCCAGGGTAGTGGGTTCGATCCCCGGGACCACCCATACGTAGAATGTATGCACACATGACTGTAAGTCGCTTTGGATAAAAGCGTCTGCTAAATGGCATATATTATTATTATTTATTATTATACCTCAATAACCCAAACTGGCATCCATGTGTCTCCACATACAGGCATGCCGTCATGGTCATGTTCAGCACTTGGAGCACCTGCTGTTTTACGGAGCCGACATGACTGCTCAGAACGCCTCTGGAAACACCGCCCTTCACGTCTGTGCCCTCTACAACCAGGTAACACACTGTATGGTGCATATTGGCGGGGAGGGTTGTGTGTGTGGGTAAGTAGTGGTGTAGAGGAGTTTGATAAATATGTGTGTGTGTGAGTGTGAATGCATCTGTGTGTTAAAGCTGCGATTTGAAACATTGCTATTACTTACTCTGTCAATATGTCCACTCAGGCAGTGTCTTGCTGTTTGAAGACTTTTGAGTGGACAGACTGGCAAACTGAATGTAACTGATTACAACAAAAAAACTACCTGTAGTCCTTTCGGTTACCAGAATTGTTTTTGTGACATTACTGAAACTTTTGAAAAACTAGATGATTACTTGTAGGATAACTAATAAATTAAAATCAAATACAATTTTATTTGTCACATGTGCCGAGTACAACCGTGTAAATATATTACTTACAAGCCCTTAACCAACAATGCAGTTTTAAGAAAATAGAGTGATAGAATTATAAATAGAGAAAATATTTACTAAATAAACTAGTAAAAATGTAATAAAAAAAAATAAAAATAAAATAACAATAATGAGGCTATATACAGGGGGTACGGTACCGAGTCAATGTGGCGGTCAGATCACGGTCCTCTCTGACCAGAGTGAAGCCGGCCGGCTCCACTTCTCTGTCCGGGACTCTGTCATCCAGCCAAGTCTCAGTAAATGCCAGCAAACAGGCCTCCCGATATTCGTGTTGTCAGCGAATCTGCGCTTCCAACTCATCCGCTTTTCCCCTCAGTGACTGGGCATTAATCAGCAAGGTGGTGGGTAAGGGGAGATTGTTCTTAATTTTTTAAAGTCTTTGTCTGATGCCCCCGCGTTTTCCACGTTTGCATTTGGGTTTGTGATCCACTCGCAGACAATCAGGTATTAGATGGGATATCCATCGCGTTTGTATTTGAGTTGCATTGTAGTAATTGGATTCCGCTGCCAGCAGCGTTTTCATTATTCAGTCCGTTCGTAGCGGGTATGTACACGATCAACAAGATCAGTCCAACACCCCACCACTGTAAATCCATGGTTGGCAGAATGTTTGTTAACTAAGTGTACAAATTAAAAACATAAGATAACGTCACACACACTGCAGGTCGCAACAGAGACTCGGTCAAGGAGAAGTTGAAAATGTCAGTGAAGACACTTCCCAATTGGTTCACGCATGCTCCGTGGGAATGTTGACCTGTTTTAAGGTCTTGCTCACATTGGCTACATAGAGCATGATCACACCGGAACAGCTGGTGCTCTCATGCATGCTTCAGTGTTGCTTCTCCAAAGCAAGCATAAAAGGTATTTAGCCAATCTGGTAGACTCGCGTCACTGGGCAGCTCGCGTCCGAGTTTCCCTTTGTGGTCCGTAATAGTTTGCAAGCCCTGCCACATCTGACGAGCGTCAGCTGGTGTAGTATGATTCATTCTTAATCCTGTATTGATGCTTTGCCTGTTTGATTGTTTGTCTGAGGGCATAGCAAAGACTATCTTATAATCGTCCGGATTAGTGTCCCGCTCCATGAAAGTGGCAGCTCCAGCCTTTAGCACGGTGCGGATGTTGTCTGTAATCCATGGCTTCTTTTTGGGGTATGTACATACGGTCACTGTGGGGATGACGTCATCGATGCACATATTGATGAAGCCGGTGACTGAGGTGGTTTATTCTTCAATGCCATTGGATGAATCCCAGAACATATTCCAGTCTGTGCTAGCAAAACAGTCCTGTAGCATAGAACTTTGTACACGTCTCTGTGTGTGGAGTAAAGGTGGTGTAGAGTTTTTCTTCCTCTGGCTGCACATGTGACATGCTGTTAGAAATGATGTAAAACTGATTTAAGTTTGCCTGCATTAAAGTCTAGGAGCACCACTTCTGCATGAGCATTTTCTTGTTTGCTCATGGCATTATACAGCTTATTGACTGTGGTCTTAGTACCAGCATCGGTTTGTGGTGGTAAATAGACGGCTATGAAAATTATAGATGAAAACTCTCTTGGTAGATAGAGTGGTCTACAGCTTATCATGAGGTATTCCACCTCAGGCCAGCAATACCTCGAGACTACCATAATATTAAACACCAGCTGTTGTTTACAAATGGACACACAACCCCACCCCCCGTCTTACCGGATGTAGCTGTTCTGTCCTACCGATGCACGGAAAACCCAGCCCTGTAAATTATCTGTGTTGTCGCTCAGCCACGACTCAGCCATTACGAAACATAAAATATTCCAATGTTTAATGTCTCGTTGGTAGGATGGTCTCAAACAGAGCTCATCCATTTTATTCTCCAGTGATTGCACAATGACTAATAGAATGGATGACAGAGGGCGAGTTACCCACTCAAGGCACCCTGACCTCCGCCCCCTGTATTTTATTCTTTTCTTCATGCGAATGACGGGGATTTGGGCCTTGTCCTGGAGCAAAATTATATCCATCACGTCTGACTCAGTAAGGAAATAATCTTTATCCAGTTTGAGTTGAGTAATCGCTGTTCTGATATCCAGAAGCTATTTTTGGTCATAAGAGATCTTAGCATAAACAGTATGTACAAAATAAGTTACAAACAATGCGAAAAAACACACAAAATAGCACAATTGGTGAGGAGCCTGTAAAACAGCAGCCATCCCCTCCGGCGCCATTCTTCTTATCCAAAAAGGTTGTTTGTGGAAAAAATACTTTGACACCTTTCTGTTTTCTCAATGACATGCAAATCTGCATTGAGAAAAGGTGCACGTTTGAGTTTGTTCACACCTGAGCGAGTCTGACCACAAGTAAGCGATGAGCTCAATCAGTTCTCCATGACACCAAAAATATAAACAACAAAGTAAGCTAATAAGACCTTAGTCTTTGGGTTATGTTTAGGTGAAACAATTAGTCTAATCTATATTTCCAAGTCCTATTCTTGAAAATCCTAGTGGTATTTTATCAATTTTAATGACTGGAAATCTGACAGACTTCTGTTTTTATTGTAAAGATATATGTTTTATTATCTTTATTGAAGTAGAAAGCAATAGGTTAGAAACCTACATAACCCATAAGGTAAAATGCAACATGCATTTATCGATAGCTATGTAAACTCTAACATTGATTTATCCTGCAATAGATGTCGTTCATTTGGTAATATTATTTTTTGTCTTCTTAAGGGGAAAGTAATCCAAAAGTAACTGAAAGTAATCAGATTAGGTTACTGAGTTTGGGTGTCATCCAACAGGTATGTTACTGGTTGCAATTTTGGACTGGTATTTAGTAACTGTAACAGATTACATTTAGAAAGTAACCTACCTAACCCTGGCAGCGAGCAAGTGAGAGATACGATTGATAAGATCAAGTGAGAGAATGAGACATTGAGTGCTGGGATTGGGAACTGAGGCTTAAGTGACTCATTGAAAAGCCATGGCTCAGGTGCTGAGAGCCGAGTGCTACTGAGTTGTGGGGTTGTTTCCCACATGGGCCACATCTACTGAATATGACTTTGTATAAAAATGTGTTGCTAAGATTTCTGTCTGTGAAATGCACATACATGTACATGTGACACACACATGCACGCTGACCTGTTTCAAAGGCTCTAGAACACTGAGTGCACATGCACACAAAAGTCTGTCTGAGGGGGGTTAGAGGATGAGAATATCAATACTTAATCTAGAGTACTGTTTGTAACACATCCATGTGACTATGTTCTACTACTGCCTGAGGAGGGAGGGAGGGGTGGAGGAGCAACGAAGGGGAAAAGGGAGAGAGAAAAAAAGAGGGATAACTTTTGTTTTGGTTTTAGGGGAGTTAGACTATTGACTGGTGCATTTAAGACATAAAATGCCATAAAGTGGCATATTTTAGGTGATGCAAATGGTAGCCTTAAAGAACACAGATTTGAACTTCTGAGTCATGCTAATGAATATTCATGGTCAAGTGAACAATTTGGGGGAAAATGTTTTGCTCCTCCCCATCATAGACACTGTCTCTGTGGTGTCCTATTGTCAGACAGGTTTCATCCCTCCAGTGTTTAGAGATCCTGGAGGCCACCGCTGGGCAGATCGATCACAGCGACAGAGCTTCTGAGTGGGGCTTAAGGGACTGAACATGGGGGGCGTCTGCATGATGATCCATTAATCAACAGAGAGACACACATTCAGTGACAGAGATCCATATGAGAGAGATGAAGAGGGAAAGGATATGGAGTGAGAAAGACAGTTAGTGGGATAGAGAGTAAAGGAAAGGAGAGAACCAATCAAAGGAGACAGGGAAGAAAACATTTGGATTAAAGAGAAGTATATGACAGACCGCTTCCAGATTAATGTATCAATAAAGAGACAGTAGACAGTAGTCAGTGAGAAGTAGACTGGTTAATGAGCAGAGAAGACTGGTTAATGAGTAGAGTAGACTGGTTAATGAGCAGAGAAGACTGGTTAATGAGCAGAGAAGACTGGTTAATGAGTAGACTAGACTGGTTAATGAGCAGAGAAGACTGGTTAATGAGCAGAGTAGACTGGTTAATGAGCAGAGAAGACTGGTTAATGAGCAGAGAAGACTGGTTAATGAGCAGAGTAGACTGGTTAATGAGCAGAGAAGACTGGTTAATGAGCAGAGTAGACTGGTTAATGAGCAGAGTAGACTGGTTAATGAACAGAGTGGACTGGTTAATGAGCAGAGAAACTGGTTAGTGAACATAGTAGACTGGTTAATGAACAGAGTAGACTGGTTAAAGAGCAGAGAAGACTGGTTAATAAGCAGATAAACTGGTTAATGAGCAGAGAAACTGGTTAATGAACAGAATAGACTGGTTAATGAGCAGAGAAACTGGTTAATGAACAGAACAAACTGGTTAATGACACCACTAGAGAGTGGGGTCGAGGGAACAGTGGGGTGGGAAGCTCAGGGGGGTGGGAGGCCAGTGGGGGGGGTGGCTCAGTGTTTAGGGGAGTGATGGAGCAGAGACACAACAAACTTAGAATTGGATAACAGGGACACAGATGTTAACCTCTGAATCATGCCAATTAATAAAGTGGAGCCTATGGGATAATAATGATGACATAAACCTATGAGTTTGTATTTTGAATTTCATGGTCACTAATTGAGATTTGTTGTTGGAAGTAGATTCACAAATATGTCATTTATTTTTTCAAGCTTTTCATCATGATGTGTGAAAGATGTAACAACGGTCACAAACTGGTAACTTGGCATTTGAATACATTCAATAAGTTTTGCAAGCATCATTTAATTTCAGAATTATTACAAATCCATTTACTACTATGAATTTTCAGTTGTGAATCACTTGCAGATTTTTTTATCGGTGCACACTTGGAGTTCTGTTGTCACATTACCAAGAGATTCATAATAACGTTTTATACATTTGTAGAAAGAGATTTGCAAGTAAAAAATTGGTTTGAGCAACTCTAGGGGCAGGACCGTTTACTCCTGACCAATCAGCCAAAACCACAGCCGCATACTGCTGCAACCATGGATGGAGGGTCCATCAATCAAATTTTAGGAAGTAGCTTGAAAACAAAGAGAATTCATTTCTACAAAGTAACGATGTTACTTACTGTTGTGAATGAGCCTATACAATTGAACCTGATGACTCCTCCAGTCCCCAGACAGAACTCTGGTAACACTGAAACAGGAAAGATCAAGAAGCGGAAGCAGAACATGAAGAGGCCTCAACCGCAAGCAGGTAGAGAGCAGCAAAACACACTCAAGGGCAGGGGGAAGTGACAGGTACAGGTAAACTGTATACAGATGTTCCTCTGCTGTGGGGCCATCTTATATGGCGAAACCCCCTTCAAACTCAAGCCCTGGGATGGAGCTGGTGGAGTTGCTTGATGGCACGTGGGCCATGGAGCAGATGACACCAGGGAATGCCGTCACATATGAAGGAAACAATGTGTTACCGAATACTGTGTAGACATCATATGTAAAGGAGACAATGTATTTTGTGTAACTTTGCTTAGATGTCACGTGTATGGGTGAGGGTGTGTTGTGTGGCTGTAGTCAAGGGAGTTATGGGCTTGGGCAAAACTACATAAATACCAATGTAAAATATCAGGAAAAAGGAGATTTGGGGAAAGACAGATCAGGAGCTGATTGATCGATAAGAGAAATTACTGTGCCTCGTCAACCTGGCTAAGGCTTTCGACTCTGTCAATCACAACATTTTTATTGGCAGACTCAACAGCCTTGGTTTCTCCAACTACTTTTCCGATAGAGTTCAGTATGTCAAATCGGAGGGCCTGTTGTCCGGACCTCTCTATGGGGGTGCCACAGGGTTCAATCCTCGGGCCGACTCTCTTCTCTGTATACATCAATGATGTCGCTCTTGCTGCTGGTGATTCTCTGATCCACCTCTATTCAGACAACACCATTCTGTATACCTCTGGCCCTTCGTTGGACACTGTGTTAACTAACCTCCAGATGAGCTTCAATGCCATACAACTCTCCTTCCCTGATCTCCAACTGCTCTTAAATGCAAATAAAACTAAATGCATGCTCTTCAACTGATCGCTGTCTGTACCTGCCCACCCGTCCAGCATCATCACTACTCGGAACGGTTCTGACTTAGAATATGTGGACAACTACAAATACTTAGGTGTCTGGTTAGACTGTAAACTCTCCTTCCAGACTCACATTAAACAACTCCAATCCAAAATGAAATCTAGAATCAGCTTCCTATTTCGCAAACAAAGCATCCTTCACTAATGCTGCCAAACATACCCTCGTAAAACTGACCATCCTACCGATCCTTGACTTTGGCAATATCATTTACAAAATAGCCTCCAACACTCTACTCAGCAAACGGGATGCAGTCTATCACAGTGCCATCTGTTTTGTCACCAAAGCCCCATATACTACCCACCACTGCGACCTGTATGATCTCGTTGGCTGGCCCTCGCTTCATACTCGTCGCCAAACCAACTGGCTCCAGGTTATCTACAAGTCTCTGCTAGGTAAAGCCCCACCTTATCTCAGCTCACTGGTCACCATAGCAGCACCCACCCGTAGCACGCGCTCCAGGAGGTATATTTCACTGGTCACCCCCAAAGCCAATTCTTCCTTTGGCCGCCTCTCCTTCCAGTTCTCTGCTGCCAATGACTGGAACGAACTGAAAAAAAATCTGAAGCTGGAGACTCTTACCTCCCTCAGTAGCTTTAAGCACCAGCTGTCAGAGCAGCTCACAGATCACTGCACCTCATCTATAAATTATCGGAGACCAGCCACCCAGACAGCTGATGAAACTGAGGACCATTTCTGTCTGTACTATATCCCTTTTGTGGGGAAAACTCATTTTGATTGGATTGGCCTGGCTCCACAGTGGGTGGGCCTTTTGGAGGCCCGTGGCCAGACCGTATTGTGGGCTCGAGTAGGAAAACAAAGGGGAGCTTGAGGGTTACTATGTAAAAAGCACGCTAAAGGAGCACTGGGTGTCTATAGTTTGTCCTCTACCCAGATGAAGTGCTGAACCCCTGCTTTCAGTTAAGAGTTCATCATAATTCATTTGAACTGAAACCCTATACCCAGGACTTAGCGAGTGTGTCCGGTCAATTAGATAGGGATGACCAGGAGTTTGAGATTTTGGCGCACTTATAAATAGTTTAACCCTGTCTTGGAACGTGTCTTGCGTGAACGGCAAGAAATCACACAGTAAGAGCCACAACACGTAATAAAATAGTACAGAGCGGACTATGGATAAATAATGGATTGCTTGTTGGTGTTGTACATAAAAATAGCCCCCACTGACGTGTAGTATACCGTGTCACAAACTACCCCTGAAGTGTAATCAGTAGGAATGTCACGCTCGTCGTTGGAAGCATACTCGGACCAAAGCGCAGCGGAATCTGGGTTCCACATATTTATGGTGGAACTTTGAACAAGACAAGATAAAGAAACAGCGAAACGAGATGTAAATGAAGTGCTCAAAGGTAATAACACAAAAACAAGATCCCACAAAACACAGTGGGGAAATGGCTGCCTAAATATGATCCCCAATCAGAGACAACGATAAACAGCTGCCTATGATTGGGAACCATACCAGGCCAACATAGAACTAAACAACCTAGATAAGAACACCCCAACCTAACCAAAATAGAGAATAAAAAGGCTCTTATGGTCAGGGTGTGAAAAGGAAGGAGTGAGCTAACCTCTGTGGCAAGGAGGGATAGACCAAGAGGGGTGACCCGGTTGATAAAGTGGAGCTTAGGGCTCCACTGCTAGCTCAGCTCAGGGTAGGAAAAAACAGGGAAGCCGCCTCACCGGGAAAGAGGGGGATAGAGCGGGATAATCCAGGCCTAAAACGTGCAGTGGGAGTTGACCCACCCTGTGAGGTCAAGAGAATGGGAAGGGAAAAGGAAAGGGGGATTCTAGTCAGTTGTACAACTGAATGCATTCAACTGAAATGTGTCAGAAGATCCACAAGCAAAGACTACCCTCGCATGAATGAAGATAGTAGGTCCGTCAGGTAAGCGGCCCGTACCAGTCACCTCAACATTACTTCTCCGTGCAAAGTACTAGAATAAAACTACTTGAAGGTAATCATCTATTTTATAAGTGTACATCCATTTTTGGGATTAAAGGCATTACAGTAGTTTAACATGTAAAATATAATGGTACATTTCAGACTAAATTGACAGCAGCTAATGTTAGCTAACTGGCTAGCTTCATCAGACAGCTTTAGATGCAAAGAGAAACAAATATATTATTTGCTAGTTAACCATCTGATTGATAAAGTTGAGATAAATGCCATTGCTAGCTAGCTAAATGTATAGTTGTTATTGGAGTTTATTCACAACAATTGATATAACTAGATCCACACATGTTATTCTCTATAATGCAGAATTGTAAGCTTGTAACTTGGGAAGCTCATTCAATAATACAGACGTGGGTGATTTCTGTCCTTGAACTGTGTTCAATTTTGTTCTCCAATTTCAGATCATAGTAGTTGAATGAGGTGTTAGTGAAGTACTGTAACAAAAACCTGTGGCTGTCATGACTTCAACTTACTTAATACAGGTACCATGTCATTTTGTTAATTGATGCTGGTTTGTCATCTGATTTCCAGGAGCCTGACAGAGATGCGGGCCCTCAGAAGGTATTCAGACCCCTTGACTTTTTCCACATTTTGTTACTTATTCTAAAATTGATTAAATAGCTTTTTCCCCCATCAATCTACACACAATACCCCATAAAGACAAAGAAAAACAGATTTTTGGAATTTTTTGTTAATTTATTTTAAAAAACTAACTGAAATATGACATTTACATAAGTATTCAAAACCTTTACTCAGTACTTTGTTGAAGTACCTTTGGCAGTGATTACATCATCGAGTCTTCTGGGGTTTCTCCCATTCTTCTCGGCAGATGCTCTCAAGCTCTGTCAGCTTTGCTGCACAGCTATTTTATATAATAATAATAATATATGCCATTTAGCAGACGCTTTTATCCAAAGCGACTTACAGTCATTTTCAGTTCTCTCCAGAGATGTTAGATCGGGTTCAAGTCCAGGCTCTGGCTGGGCCACTCAACGACATTCAGAGACTTGTCCCGAAGCCACTCCTGTGTTGACTTGGCTGTGTACTTAGGGTTGTTGTCCAGTTGGAAGGTGAACCTTCGCTCCGGTCTGAGGTCCTGAGTGCTTTGAAGCAGGTTTTCATCAAGGATCTCTCTGTACTTTGCTCCGTTCCTCTTTTCTTCGATCCTGACTAGTTTTCCAGTCCCTGCTGCTGAAAAACATCCCCACAGCATGATGCTGTCACCGCCATGCTTCACCGTAAAGATGGTGCCAGGTTTTCTCCACATGTGACCCTTGGCATTCAAGCCAAAGAGTCTTGGTTTCATCAAACCAGAGACTCTTTAGGTGCCTTTTGGCAAACTTCAAGCGGGCTGTCATGTGCCTTTTACTGAAGAGTGGCTGAAGAGTGACTTTACTGAAGAGTGCTGCATAGATAGATGGTTGTCCTTCTGAAAGGTTCTCCCTTCTCCCCGATTACTCAGTTTGGCCGGTCGGCCAGCTGTAGGAAGAGTCTTGGTGGTTCCAAACTTCTTCCATTTAAGAATGATGGAGACCCCTGTACTCTTGGGGACAGTCAATGCTGCGGTTATTTTTTGTACCCTTCCCCAGGTCTGTGCCTCGACACAATCCTGTCTCGGAGCTCTACGGACAATTCCTTCAACCTCATGGCTTGGTTTTTGCTCTGACACGCACTGTCAACTGTTGGACTTTCTAAATCATGTCCAATCAATTGAATTTACCACAGGTGGACTCAAAGGATGATCAATGGATACAGGATGCACCTGAACTTAACTTTGAGTCTTATAGCAAAGGCTCTGAATACTAATGTATACAAAGTTTTTCTATGTTTTATTTTTAATACATTTGCAAAAATGTCTAACAACCTGTTTTCACTTTGTCAATATGGGGTATTGTGTGTAGATTGCTTAGGAACATGTTTCATTTAATCAATTTCAAAATAAGGCTGTAATGTAACAAAATGTTTAAAAAGTCAAGGGGTCTGAATCATTTCCGAATGCACTGTAGATACAACCATAGTCCGAGCCAGGAGTTGGCAGGAAATGTCCCTACATCCACGTTGAGGCCTGCTACAGGCAGGAACATGGAGCACTCCATGTCAGTGTCAGTAAGTAATGCATTTTCTATTTAAATATACAGTGGGGAGAACAAGTATTTGATACACTGCCGATTTAGCAGGTTTTCCTACATTACGAAGCATGTAGAGGTCTAATATTTATCATAGGTACACTTCAACTGTGAGAGACGGAATCTAAAACAAAAATCCAGAAAATCACATTGTATGATTTTTAAGTCATTCATTTGCATTTTATTGCATGACATAAGTATTTGATCACCTACCAACCAGTAAGAATTCCGGCTCTCACAGACCTGTTAGTTTTTCTTTAAGAAGCCCTCCTGTTCTCCACTCATTACCTGTTTTAACTGCACGTTTGAACTCGTTACCTGTATAAAAGACACCTGTCCACACACTCAATCAAACAGACTCCAACCTCTCCACAATGGCCAAGACCAGAGAGCTGTGTAAGGACATCAGGGATAAAATTGTAGACCTGCACAAGGCTGGGATGGGCTACAGGACAATAGGCAAGCAGCTTGGTGAGAAGGCAACAACTGTTGGCGCAATTATTAGAAAATGGAAGAAGTTCAAGATGACGGTCAATCAACCTCGGTCTGGGGCTCCATGCAAGATCTCACCTCGTGGGGCATCAATGATCATGAGGAAGGTGAGGGATCAGCCCAGAACTACACGGCAGGACCTGGTCAATGACCTGAAGAGAGCTGGGACCACAGTCTCAAAGAAAACCATTAGTAACACACTACACTATCATGGATTAAAATCCTGCAGCGCACGCAAGGCCCCCCTGCTCAAGCAAGCACATGTCCAGGCCCGTCTGAAGTTTGCCAATGACCATCTGGATGATCCAGAGGAGGAAGGTAATGTGGTGATGAGACAAAAATAGAGCTTTTTGGTCTAAAATCCACTTGCCGTGTTTGGAGGAAGCCACAACCCTGAGATTAAGAGTCTCATGCTCTACCGACTGAGCTAGCTAGGTATCTCTATAATAATGGATGAGTACAACCCCAAAACCACCATCCCAACCATGAAGCATGGAGGTGGAAACATCATTCTTTGGGGATGCTTTTCTGCAAAGGGGACAGGACGACTGCACCGTATTGAGGGGAGGATGGATGGGGCCATGTATCGCGAGATCTTGGTCAACAACCTCCTTCCCTCAGTAAGAGCATTGAAGATGGGTCATGGCTGGGTCTTCCAGCATGACAACGACCCGAAACACACAGCCAGGGCAACTAAGGAGCGGCTCCATAAGAACCATCTCAAGGTCCTGGAGTGGCCTAGCTAGTCTCCAAACCTGAACCCAATAGAACATGTTTGGAGGGAGCTGAAAGTCCGTATTGCCCAGTGACAGCCCCGAAACCTGAAGGATCTGAAGAAGGTCTGTATGGAGGAGTGGGCCAAAATCCCTGCTGCAGTGTGTGCAAACCTGGTCAAGAACTACAGGAAACGTATGATCTCTGTAATTGCAAACAGGTTTCTGTACCAAATATTAAGTTCTGCTTTTCTGATGTATCAAATACTTATGTCATGCAATAAAATGCAAATTAATTACAAGTCTGGATTTTTGTTTTAGATTCCGTCTCTCACAGTTGAAGTGTACCTATGATAAAAATTACTGACCTCTACATGCTTTGTAAGTAGGAAAACCTGCAAAATCAGCAGTGTATCAAATAATTGTTCTCCCCACTGTATATAATACTCCACACATAGTGGAGAAGCCCTATGCATCATAAACCTGTCTACTCCTGGAGTAACTCACTGTCAGAGATTCATTAGATGATTTGGCAGGAGGCCCTGGGCCAATGGGAGGTCAGGGGTGAGGGCTTAGGGGGAGTGAGAGGGAAATTAGACTTAAAGACTCAACTTGAACCACAGAGTAAGAATACCTTCAAACCAAATATGTCCAGCACAACTGTTTGGTCAGGAAAAACACTGTTCCACCTTTTTAATTGGTTGAAGGATAGTCTGCAACTTTCCTGAAGGACAGCCCAACACAACCCTCTCCCCCAACACACACTTCCCTTTGAAAGTTGCTGTGTCTTTTACGCATCTATTTCTGATTGGAAGGCACCCATACAGTCCCAATCAACAATGGATTCAGTACCTCATTCAATTGCATTCAGTACCTCTATTAATCTCTCTACATGTGTTACAGAGGGAATATTCCAGAGCCTTCTGACCAACTCCTGGAGATCTCTCCAGAACAGATAAGTAAGCTCTGCTGGTGGTAATGTACTTTATGCCCTATGTAAACCTCATTCCCAATGGCTGACTGTCTGTGAGATGACATGTAGCATATTATCCAGGGCCATTGGTTGGATTTTCTCTACTCACTCCAAAACTCATGCTATTTCCTCTCACTAAAAGTCTCCAGAAAAACGAACGCGTCCATCCCCCTATCCCCAGGTGAGTCTACTGGGCCATGGAACTCTAGAGCAGCACATTAAAAAAAAACCTGCCCCCCTGTTGCCACCTATCAGCAGACAGTTCCCTGAGGAAGGATGCAACTCTCAAGGACAATGGACAAATTTGGTGGATGATCACCAAACGGAATAAAGTTCTGTATAAACTACTCATGTTTGTTTTTTAAAAGTTGTTGCAAAACAATACATTTTTCAGCCTGTTTTTCAAATGTTTTACTAACTACTATGCTAACTTAAACATCTAACAACATGCAGACTTTCTCCATCAAGAAAACACCTGGTGCTTATGACTCAAAGGTCTAAAATCAACGCAAGTCTCATGTCCAGGGTGAATACATTCTGATTCATGTATATAAGACATCACACAGGTGTACCAAGTACCATATATATCCCAGACAAGCCTGAAGAATAGGACAAATAGACAAGTGAATATAAGTCTGCTCTTGTGTCTGTATGAATGAGTGGTAACATAAGATACATGTTAACGTGTTAAATGGCTACGAGACATTGATAAGGAGACTCTAGCTGGAGTGTCAGGTAAGGTACCAGTGAAGGCCCTAGTATTCAGTCAGGCATCTGGAAGCAGATGTCACCATCCAGGCCCATGCCACAGCATGCAGAGGCCTGATTGTGAGATGACAATAAATACATTATGTACCGTTCATCACTAAAGCCGTGTTAGCATTTACTGCACATGTTGGTAAACAATCCAACCATTTTGTTATTGATATAAATGGGCAATTCACACACAATAAAGTTCATGAGCATTGACTATATTACCTCTCGGGTCCTGTGGTTGTCTGGCAGCATTTCTGCTTTCTAGTTGTCTTACTCCCTCTCCACCTGAAATGCAATAACAACAAAGCAGTTTCAATTTAACTTAGCTAACTAGCTACATGTTGACAGCTATATAATTAAGCAATAAGGCCAGAGGGGGTGTGGTATATGGACAATATACCACAGCTTAGGGATGTTCTTAGGCACGACACAAGGCAGAGTGCTAGAACACATTTCTAAAAATGTAGAAAACGTTCTACAATCTTACGAATCTCTTGGTAGTGTGACAACAGTGACAGAACCCAAGCCTGGACGTATACAATAAATGATGCTTGCAAATCTTATTGAATGTATTCAAATGTAAAGTTACAGTTTTCGACCGTTGTTACATTTTTCACACATCATGATACAAGCTTGCAAACACGTTTGCAAATCTTACTCCCAAACACAAATCTCAAAGTGAGACCACGAAATTCAAAATACCAACTGGTTCTGTCATCATTATTATCCAGGAGCCCAGGTGGAATCAGGCACCTGTCAGACAAGACATGGAGAGGGAACATATTGGAAATGGGATTGTATCTTACATTCTGACAATGGAACCCTCTATAAAGCTGTTGAATTCTGTATTTAAAACTGAGTCTCTTGAATGATTCATCCATTTAGTCAAATGCAGAGCTTTTAGATTGCTTTTAGCAACGGTACTTTGGGGGAACTCTACTCCTCTGGAGTTGACCTGCTGATGTTCAGTGTATATCAGGGTAAAGAAACGTGGAGAGGAAGTCTGCTCGATTCTTAATGGTTTCCTGTAATATCAGTATGGCTGCAAGCAGGAAGACAGATGTCCCTCTCTATAATTGGTCTCCTGGAGCGTTTGTGTGTGTGTGTGTGTTTGTGTGTGAGTGTATATGTGTGTATACAGGATGTGTGTGTTGTTGTAAATTGAGAGGCAGCAGTTGATGCATAGGTTTTCTACTGCCATTCATCTCCCCATTCCAAATAAAAAGAGCATGCACACACACACATACAAATCAAATCAAATGTATTTATATAGCCCTTCGTACATCAGCTGATATCTCAAAGTGCTGTAGAGAAACCCAGCCTAAAACCCCAAACAGCAAGCAATGCAGGTGTAGAAGCACGGTGGCTAGGAAAAACTCCCTAGAAAGGCCAAAACCTAGGAAGAAACCTAGAGAGGAACCAGGCTATGAGGGGTGGCCAGTCCTCTTCTGGCTGTGCCGGGTAGAGATTATAACAGAACATGGTCAAGATGTTCAAATGTTCAGAAATTACCAGCATGGTCAAATAATAATAATCACAGTAGTTGTCGAGGGTGCAGCAAGTCAGCACCTCAGGAATAAATGTCAGCTGGCTTTTCATAGCCGATCATTAAGAGTATCTCTACCACTCCGATTGTCTCTAGAGAGTTGAAAACAGCAGGTCTGGGACAGGTATACACACACTGAACAACCACTGCCTCTCTTTCTCTCCATCCCATAATTCCCTTCTCTCTGTTTCTCCACTCATCTCCCTCTCTCTGTTTCTCCACTCATCTCCCTCTCTCTGTTTCTCCACTCATCTCTCTCTCCCTGTTCCTGCTTTATCACCCCCTGTCTCTCATGTCTCACCCCTGTCAGCCTCCTTCTCTTTAATGGATACTTTCTCATTCCCAGTAGATTATCCTGCTACTGCTAGAGACTCCTGCCTAAGGGAGAACAAAACACAAACACACACACACACACACACACACACACACACACACACACACACACACACACACACACACACACACACACACACACACACACACACACACACACACACACACACACACACACACACACACACACACACACACACACACACACACACAGCCCACCTCTATGTGTATTAACCACCCTAGCTAATTCACTGTCAGAGACTTAATAGGGTCATTAGCTACAGTTTGCTCCTCACCTTTAAGTGTAAAGTAAAAATAAAGACATCTAAATGCCTTTAAAAGAGGCCACCCCCATGCTACGCTTTACAGCAGCTTTACAACATGAGAGAGAGAGTACTGTAGACTACTTTATCACCAAACTCAACCCAGAGTCTCCCAGAGCATTCAGTCAGCCCACTTACACCCCTATTGGATCACAGCAAAATCACAGTGTACTTGAACAGAGAAGAAAAAAAGCAGGATAAACTGCTTACTATTAAGAAATGCTATAGATGGAAGGTGTGTTGTGTATAAACATACCAAAAACTATTGTCAAACAACAAATTCAACCCTTTTTAGAGAACTTCCTGGACAAAATGTTTCACTGCAATAGTGAAGGTGTAGATCTGGCAGTAGAAAGCCTAAAGTATATTTGATCTTTCAGCTTCCCTATTAAATCTAAAAATGTCAAGCAGACAACAAAAAAAGAAAATGAACAATGATGACAAATGGTCAAACAGGACAAAATAAGGAAAAAGAGTGAACAATATGTCAGAAATCAGCTGAATGTAATGGAAGAATCCATAGAATCAAAACCACTTCTGGGAAAATGAGAAACACTAAACAAAACAACAACACGAACATGAGTTATTTATCTCCAATCTTTTTGTCCATTTAACAACGAGCAAACAGCAAACACATATACACAATCAATTACAAATCTTAGAATCAACTATTATTACATTTACATTTTACATTTAAGTAATTTAGCAGACGCTCTTATCCAGAGCGACTTACAAATTGGTGCATTCACCTTATGACATCCAGTGGGACAGTCACTTAACAATAGTGCATCTAAAACTTAGGGGGGGGTGGGGTGAGAGGGATTACTTAACCTATCCTAGGTATTCCTTAAAGAGGTGGGGTTTCAGGTGTCTCCGGAAGGTGGTGACCTATTGACTCCGCTGTCCTGGCGTCGTGAGGGAGTTTGTTCCACCATTGGGGGCCAGGGCAAACAGTTTTGACTGGGCTGAAACTTCCTCAGTGGTAGGGAGGCAGCAGGCCAGAGGTGGATGAACGCAGTGCCCTTGTTTGGGTGTAGGGCCTGATCAGAAATGGAGGTACTGAGGTGCACATTCCCCATCCGTAGGCAAGCACCATGGTCTTGTAGCGGATTAGAGCTTCAACTGGAAGCCAGTGGAGAGAACGGAGGAGCGGGGTGACGTGAAGAACTTGGGAAGGTTGAACACCAGACGGGCTGCGGCGTTCTGGATGAGTTGAAGGGTTTAATGGCACAGGCAGGGAGCCCAGCCAACAGCGAGTTGCAGTAATCCAGACCAGCGGGAGATGACAAGTGCCTGGATTAGGACCTGCGCCGCTTCCTGTGTGAGGCAGGGTCGTACTCTGCGGATGTTGTAGAGCATGAACCTACAGGAACGGGCCACCGCCTTGATGTTAGTTGAGAACGACAGGGTGTTGTCCAGGATCACGCCAAGGTTCTTGGCGCTCTGGGAGGAGGACACAATGGAGTTGTCAACCGTGATGGCGAGATCATGGAACAGTCCTTCCCCGGGAGGAAGAGCAGCTCCGTCTTGCCGAGGTTCAGCTTGAGGTGGTGATCCGTCATCCACACTGATATGTCTGCCAGACATGCAGAGATGCGATTCGCCACCTGGTCATCAGAAGGGGGAAAGGAGAAGATTAATTGTGTGTCGTCTGCATAGCAATGATAAGAGAGACCATATATTAAAGACTACCAGAACCCACTGGAGTCTCCAATTACATTTAATGAACTACAGGACAAAATGCAAAAACTCTCCAACCCAGAAAGCCCTGGGATGTTGATTATTTCCTAAACTAAATGATAAAATATATGGACAACATAAAATTGGCTATGCCTAAACTCTTTAACATTATCCTCAGATGTGGCATCTTCCCCAATATTTGGAACCCAGGCCTGATCATCCCAATCCACAAAAGTAGAGACAAATTCAGCCCCAATAACTACAGTGGAATATGTGTCAACAGCAACCTCTGGAAAATCCTCTGCATTATCATTAACATCAGACTCCTACATTATAGCTTTTTACCAAATGACCATATGACAGACCACATATACACCATGCAGAACCTAAATGACCATATGACAGACCACGTATACACCATGCAGAACCTAAATGACCATATGACAGACCACATATACACCATGCACAACCTAAATGACCATATGACAGACCACATATACACCATGCACAACCTAATTGACCATATGACAGACCACATATACACCATGCACAACCTAATTGACCATATGACAGACCACATATACACCATGCAGAATCTAAATGACCATATGAAAGACCACATATACACCATGCAGAACCTAAATGACCATATGACAGACCACATATACACCATGCACAACCTAATTGACCATATGACAGACCACATATACACCATGCACAACCTAAATGACCATATGACAGACCACATATACACCATGCACAACCTAATTGACCATATGACAGATCACATATACACCATGCAGAACCTAAATGACCATATGACAGATCACATATACACCATGCACAACCTAATTGACAAACAAAACAAAAACAATGTCCTCTCATGATTTGGTGATCTCAAAAAAAGCTTTTGTCTCAATTTGGCATGAGGGCCTGCTATATAAATGGATGGAAAGCGGTGTTGGGGTAAAAACATATGTCATCATAAAATCAATGTACACAAACAACAACAAGTGTTTGGTTCATAAAATTGGTGGGGACGACGTCCTCAATGCACTTATTGATATAACCAGTGACTGATGTGGTGTACTCCTCAATGCCATCTGAAGAATCATGGAACATGTCCCAGTCTGATAGCAAAACAGTCCTGTAGTTTAGCATCTAGTAAAACAAACATTTTGGTGTCCCAAAAAAGGTCCAGTTGCCAGGACCACAAATACAAATTCAATCTAGACACTGCTGTCCTGTAGCACACAAAAAATGATACCTACCACGGCTTAACGTCAAACCCTTAGGTAACTTCCACAAAGCTGTGAACAATCAGAGAGTTAAGGCATGAACATAAAATTCGACATCCCAGTTAGGATCTGGTAAAAAAATATTTGAATCAGTTCTAGAACCTATTACCCTCTGTAGTTGTGAAGTTAGGGGTCCACTCACCAACAAATAATTCACAAAATGGGACAAACACCCAATTGACACTCTGCATGCAGAATTCAGAAAAAAACATCCTCTGTGTACAACATAAAACCCCAAATAATGCATACAGAGCAGTATTAGGCCGATACCCGCTAATTTACCAGCTGGTTTAGGGGATCAGTTCACAAACAGACCGCACAGAGCCCCCCAGGACAGCAACACAATTGGACCCAACCAAATCGTGAGAAAACAACAAGATAATAATTTGACACATAAGAAAGATTCAACCAAAAATGCTATCTGGCTCTAAACAGACTGACACAAAATGAAGGAAATCCTTGACTATGTACCGACTCAGTAAGCATAGCCTTGCTATCGATAGAGGCCGCCATAGGCAGACCTGGGTCGAGAGAGAAGACAGGCTATATACCCAGTGCCCACAAAATGAGGTGGAAACTGAGCTGCACTTCCTATCCTCCTGCTAATTATATGACCATATTAGCAACACATATTTCATACAGACCCACAAAGAATTTAGAAACATACCAAATATTGACAAACTCTGTTAGGCGAAGTGTCGCAGTGTGCAGTCACAGCAGCAAGATGTGTGACCTGTTGTCACAGGAAAAGGGCAACCAGTGGAGTACAAACACCATTGCAAATACAACCTATATTTATGTGTATATTTATATATTTTCTCTTGCCATTCATACTTCAACTACTTGCACATTGTTAAAACACTGTACATATCCAATATCATGACATTTAAAATGCCGTTATTCCCTTGAACATTTTGTGAGTGTAATGTTTGCTGTTCATTTCTGATAGTTTTTTTTACTGTTTGTTGTTTTTCATTTGCTTTGGAAACGTAAACATACAGTATGAATTATGTTTCCAATGCCAATAAAGCACCTTTGAATTGAATTGAGAGAGAGAGAGAGAGAGAGAGAGAGAGAGAGAGAGAGAGAGAGAGAGAGAGAGAGAGAGAGAGAGAGAGAGAGAGAGAGAGAGAGAGAGAGAGAGAGAGAGAGAGAGAGAGAGAGAGAGAGAGAGAGAGAGAGTACTGTACAAGCGTCTAGTGATTAGCTAAGCTAACTGCCGGAAGGGTTGCTAGCATTAGCATGAAGTGATTATAGAGCTATTATAGGAAAGGCACTGCATTATTGAACCGCCTTGTTAGTTAAAGGAAGATGTGTGGAATCCTCATTTCTCTCTGCTTACCTTTAAAAAACACACAAACTCTGACTATAGGTTGCTATAAATAAGATCAGTGTAAAATTAACAGAAATGTGCGTTCCTGTGAGTGTATATACAGAATGACTCAAAAGGCTCCAGGAAGAGAGCAGCCACAAGTTTGGTTAAGGTCAATCATAACGCTATTAATTATATTCATACCTTGCAAACACATAGCCCTTCCCCTTAACCCATGGACCACTCCGGAGAGAGGGAGAAGACTATACATGTACACACAGCCCCAATGATATAGCATTGGGGCTATATCACACATTCACACAGCAACATACATGTAGGCTATGAATGGAGGGAGAGAGGATGGAAGAGGAGGGTAAAGGAAAGACATTTCTGAGAGGGAGAGAAGGGACGAGGAAGGCTCTAGCATTACAGGACGAATGGAGGGAGAGAAGGGACGAGGAAGGCTCTAGCATTACAGGATGAATGGAGGGAGAGAAGGGACGAGAAAGGCTCTAGCATTACAGGACGAATGGGGGGAGAGAAGGGACGAGGAAGGCTCTAGCATTACAGGATGAATGGAGGGAGAGAAGGGACGAGGAAGGCTCTAGCATTAAAGGATGAATGGAGGGAGAGAAGGGACGAGAAAGGCTCTAGCATTACAGGATGAATGGAGGGAGAGAAGGGACGAGGAAGGCTCTAGCATTACAGGATGAATGGAGGGAGAGAAGGGACAAAGAAGGCTCTAGCATTACAGGATGAATGGAGGGAGAGAAGGGACGAGGAAGGCTCTAGCATTACAGGATGAATGGAGGGAGAGAAGGGACGAGGAAGGCTCTAGCATTAAAGGATGAATGGAGGGAGAGAAGGGACAAAGAAGGCTCTAGCATTACAGGATGAATGGAGGGAGAGAAGGGACGAGAAAGGCTCTAGCATTACAGGATGAATGGAGGGAGAGAAGGGACGAGGAAGGCTCTAGCATTACAGGATGAATGGAGGGAGAGAAGGGACAAAAAGGCTCTAGCATTACAGGATGAATGGAGGGAGAGAAGGGACGAGGAAGGCTCTAGCATTACAGGATGAATGGAGGGAGAGAAGGGACAAAGAAGGCTCTATCATTACAGGATGAATGGAGGGAGAGAAGGGACGAGAAAGGCTCTAGCATTACAGGATGAATGGAGGGAGAGAAGGGACGAGGAAGGCTCTAGCATTACAGGATGAATGGAGGGAGAGAAGGGATGAGGAAGGCTCTAGCATTACAGGATGAATGGAGGGAGAGAAGGGACAAAGAAGGCTCTAGCATTACAGGATGAATGGAGGGAGAGAAGGGACAAAAGGCTCTAGCATTACAGGATGAATGGAGGGAGAGAAGGGACGAGGAAGGCTCTAGCATTACAGGACGAATGGAGGGAGAGAAGGGACGAGGAAGGCTCTAGCATTACAGGATGAATGGAGGGAGAGAAGGGACGAGGAAGGCTCTAGCATTAAAGGATGAATGGAGGGAGAGAAGGGACAAAGAAGGCTCTAGCATTACAGGATGAATGGAGGGAGAGAAGGGACGAGAAAGGCTCTAGCATTACAGGATGAATGGAGGGAGAGAAGGGATGAGGAAGGCTCTAGCATTATAGGATGAATGGAGGGAGAGAAGGGACAAAGAAGGCTCTAGCATTACAGGATGAATGGAGGGAGAGAAGGGACGAGAAAGGCTCTAGCATTACAGGATGAATGGAGGGAGAGAAGGGATGAGGAAGGCTCTAGCATTAAAGGATGAATGGAGGGAGAGAAGGGACAAAGAAGGCTCTAGCATTACAGGATGAATGGAGGGAGAGAAGGGACGAGAAAGGCTCTAGCATTACAGGATGAATGGAGGGAGAGAAGGGATGAGGAAGGCTCTAGCATTACAGGATGAATGGAGGGAGAGAAGGGACGAGGAAAGCTCTAGCATTACAGGATTAATTTGGGGGGGAGTAGGGACGAGGAAAGCTCTAGCATTACAGGATGAATGGGGGGGAGAAGGGACGAGGAAAGCTCTAGCATTACAGGATGAATGGAGGGAGAGAAGGGACGAGGAAGGCTCTAGCATTACAGGATGAATGGAGGGAGAGAAGGGACGAGGAAGGCTCTAGCATTACAGGATGAATGGAGGGAGAGAAGGGACGAGGAAAGCTCTAGCATTACAGGATGAATGGGGGGGGAGAATGGACGAGGAAGGCTCTAGCATTACAGGATGAATGGAGGGAGAGAAGGGACGAGGAAGGCTCTAGCACTACAGGATGAATGGAGGGAGAGAAGGGACGAGGAAGGCTCTAGCATTACAGGATGAATGGAGGGAGAGAAGGGACGAGGAAATCTCTAGCATTACAGGATGAATGGGGGGGGGGAATGGACGAGGAAGGCTCTAGCATTACAGGATGAATGGAGGGAGAGAAGGGACGAGGAAGGCTCTAGCATTACAGGATGAATGGAGGGAGGAAGTGAGCCTCTCTTTCTGTCCCTCTCTGGTCAGTGTAATTATCAGACTGTTGGGACCAATTTAGAAAACAGAGCTGGCACTCACTGGAGCCTCATATATATTCGGTGTGTGTGTGCACATGCACGGTTGTGCGTGTGTGCTTGTTCGTGTGTGTTCTGATGAATTGAACATCCATATGCAACCAAAATACCAACATTTCACAACTGATCTAACTTGTCTAACAAAAGTATCCAATTCTATCTCTTTCTCTTTCAGGATAGCTGTACCAGAGTTCTACTGTTTCGGGGAGTGAATAAAGAGATCAAGAACTACAACAGCCAGACAGCCTTTCAGGTGAGACTCCCCATCCTTCAGCTGGCCTCTAGCAGACATTACATTCTAGTTATACCGTAACAATATGCCATGAGGACAACTTTGTGTGACTTAATATGGAAAAAGTTTTTGCAACTCTTGGAGGTCAAGGGAGCTCAACAATATCTGTATATTTGTTCTGTCATAACTACATGGCATAAAGGCAACTCCACTTGAACACTGTTTCTGTACACTGGCCTGCCTCTGTGGCAAGCTGTGTGATTAAGCTTGTGACAAATTGACATTAACACAGATTTCCTCAGTACATCAATGTTCATTTGTTTGTAGACAGGGCTATCTGGCGCCACACACCACCAGCACACTCACATGTACACGTGCACGCATTCACATGCACACGCTCACACAGTGCCAGAAATCAGAAACACATGCTGCTGTCAGACATCTGTTACAATCAGCCTTTTAATGAAGGGATGCCAATGTGTGAAATATTAATCAGAGAGAGAGAGAGAAAGAGAGAGAGATGGAACCATAGAGTAATGCAAATTAAGAGGGGTGAGATAGAATTAGTGACGGACATGTAGTCTGAAAAGATGATATTGAAGGATGGAGGGAAGGTGGGAGAGAGAATGTGTTCCCCTCTTACCTGTAGTTTAGAGTAGATGTATTATACATCTGATAATTGGTTGCCAAAAGTTTTCTTGAAACAACAGAGGCTGATGTTTATTCCAGACAGACTCTGGGGCAGCAGCTTTCAGCAGGGTTCTGTTCTCTCCCAATGAGAAGGACAACTTCCAATGGGAGCCTTGTTTTACAGAACACTCATATGGAGAAGTTGAGAGTTGGAAATGGAACAAACACACAACACATTTTTGACTTATGCTTCTCCTCCCCTTCCATCCCCTCTTCTCTCCTCCCTCTCTCCTCCTCCAGGTGGCCATTATAGCAGGGAACTTTGATCTGGCTGAAATCATCAAGATCCACAAAGTGTCAGACGTTGGTGAGTAGACTACAGTACATGCCATGGGTATGTGGCTAACAGGAGGTGGTCACTGGACTCTAATGAATGAATCTAGACTGAATGACCCTGACTGATCTCCCATAGTGGTGTCAGAGGGTTAGAGAGCCCTCAGCTCTCGGTCTGTAGCCACTGTAATCACCCAGTCAGTAATGATTCCTGATCATGTGCACTTGCTCTGTGTAATTCAGGGTACTGGGTGTCAATCTGCAAAGTGTGAATAGTCTGCCATCTAGTGTTTGAAGGAAAGAATATACCAGATTCCTAATTTAATGCAGTAAGATGTTTTCCAATACCCTCGGCTTTCCAATACCCTCAATACCCACTACCCTCGGCAGTGCCTTAGGCATAAAGGCATACATTGTCATGTTGATTAGGCCAGCAACATGTTGTGTGTTCCTCTCCCAGTGCCTTTCAGGGAGACACCATCCTACACCAACCGTAGACGTGTGTTGGTGGGAGGACTGCCCTCGCCCCGCTCCCTGCTGCGCTCCGCTAGCGACAACAACCTCAACGGGGACGGCAGTCAAGGTCTGAGTCAAGGTCTGGGGCAGGGTCACGGTCGACAGGGTCAGTCTCCTGTCCCCTCTCTGAGAAGCCTCCCTGCACTGGGACAACACCAACAACATGCCAGCCTGGGGGAGGTGAGAGACAGAGAGAGAGAGACAGAGATTGTGTGTGTGTGTGTTTGCCTTTCTGCGTATTTTGTGACAGAGATTTATGGAATGTGTGTGTAACAGACTGTGTGTGTGTGTTATATTCCAGACTCGTCATGGAGAGATGCCAGACAGCAGTCTCCAGAGCACAGGCAGCTCTCGCTCCTCCCACTCCCGCTCTCCCTCGCTACACAGTCATCTGCATGAGGGCGATCAGGGCATCAGGAAGACACACGGACACCCTCTAGGACACGTCCCTCGAGGACGGCTCAGGTGAGACAGACAATCAATCATCAAATCAAAATCAAATCAAATCAAATCAAATTTATTTATATAGCCCTTCGTACATCAGCTGATATCTCAAAGTGCTGTACAGAAACCCAGCCTAAAACCCCAAACAGCAAACAATGCAGGTGTAAAAGCACGGTGGCTAGGAAAAACTCCCTAGAAAGGCCAAAACCTAGGAAGAAACCTAGAGAGGAACCGGGCTATGTGGGGTGGCCAGTCCTCTTCTGGCTGTGCCGGGTAGAGATTATAACAGAACATGACCAAGATGTTCAAATGTTCATAAATGACCAGCATGGTCAAATAATAATAAGGCAGAACAGTTGAAACTGAGCAGCAGCACAGTCAGATGGACTGGGGACAGCAAGGAGCCATCATGTCAGGTAGTCCTGGGGCACGGTCCTAGGGCTCAGGTCCTCCGAGAGAGAGAAAGAAAGAGAGAATTAGATTTAAGCATATGTGGGGTGGCCAGTCCTCTTCTGGCTGTGCCAGGTGGAGATTATAACAGAACGTGGCCAAGATGTTCAAATGTTCATAAATGACCAGCATGGTTGAATAATAGTAAGGCAGAACAGTTGAAACTGGAGCAGGAGCATGGCCAGGTGGACTGGGGACAGCAAGGAGTCCTCATGTCAGGTAGTCCTGGGACATGGTCCTAGGGCCCAGGCCAGTTGAAACTGGAGCAGCAGCATGGCCAGGTGGACTGGGGACAGCAAGGAGTCATCATGTCAGGTAGTCCTGGGGCATGGTACGGTCGAGGGCTCAGGTCCTCCGAGAGAGAGAAAGAAAGAGAGAAGGAGAGAATTAGAGAACGCACACTTAGATTTACACAGGACACTGGGGGAGGTAGGACAGGAGAAGTACTCCAGATAAACAAACTGACCCTAGCCCCCCGACACATAAACTACTGCAGCATAAATACTGGAGGCTGAGACAGGAGGGGTCAGGAGATTCCAGACTGTGGCCCCATCCGAGGACACCCCAGACAGGGCCAAACAGGAAGGATATAACCCCACCCACTTTGCCAAAGCACAGCCCCCACACCACTAGAGGGAAATCTTCAACCACCAACTTACCATCCTGAGACAAGGCCGAGTATAGCCCACAAAGATCTCCGAAAAATCAAATCAAAATCAAATATACTGCTCCTTGGGGAACAATGAACAGTTCTGGGTCTGATCTGAAAGGAAAGCTCCTCCTCTCTTCTACTTGTCATTGTCTCTCCAGTATGAGATAAATTGAGCAGATTACTAATGCTGAGGTTCCTAACCATTTTATTGTGATCATGTGTCAGTTGTACTGAGTCAGTACATGATTAACACATAGCTTTATGCTTCTCCTATAGAACACTGTATGTATGTGTGTATGCGTTTCTGCAAGTGTGTGTGTGTGTGTGTGTGTGTGTGTGTGTGTGTGTGTGTGTGTGTGTGTGTGTGTGTGTGTGTGTGTGTGTGTGTGTGTGTGTGTGTGTGTGTGTGTGTGTGTGTGCGTGTGCGTGTGCGTGTGCGTGCGTGCCCTTATTCTCCAGAAGCGGCAGCAGTTTGATGTCTGACATGGGAATTGCATTACAGACATGACTATAGGCCTCTCTCTATTTGTAATACCCTACTGTCACTTCACTCCATCCATCACACATGCTGCTAATCAGACCTCTATCTCTCTCTCTCTCGCTCGCTCTCTCTCTCTCTCGCTCGCTCTCTCTCTCTCTCTCTCTCTCTCGCTCGCTCGTTCTCTCTCTCTCTCTCTCTCTCTCTCTCTCTCTCTCTCTCTCTCTCTCTCTCTCTCTCTCTCTCTCTCTCTCTCTCTCTCTCTCTCTCTCTCTCTCTCTCTCTCTCTATCTCTTTGTCCCACCCTTCCCTTTGTCTCAAGAAGGCCACCGTAGTAAAGCAGCACCAGTTTGTTGAACTTGACACCCTGTTGGTAGAGGCAGTGTAGCTTGCCTGTATTTGAATGTACTTCTGTCTGCACAAAGAGGTATAGTAATACCTTCATTTTCAGTACATATAATATGCTTACTGAGACTCCCGTATCAGTAGTAGTTAGACTGAGGGAGGTACAGAAGGAGGGATAAAGAAAGGCGCAGATAGAGGGAGGTAGAGGTCATTTTCCTGATGTGTCCTGTCCTAGATGCCTGTCTATTCTTTTCTGTTATTCTTTTGCTGTAATTAGTCATGTTTATCTGTGTAAGAAGTGACAGGTCTGGAAATTACTGATGTTATTGACACAACAGTAAAGGCCTGAGGACATCTGAGGGAGAGAGAGACGGTCCTCAAATGACATAGTGCAAGGAAAACATTAGCTATACGTTTATACCTAATCTTCACCCCTCCTTCCTTGTTTCCCTCCCTTCTTCTTTCCTTCCTTCACTACTCCTTTCCCTCCCTCTTGTTGGCTACTACTGGTCTCTCTCTCTCTCAGTCCCCCTCCCTGTGCCATCTTTCCATCTCTCTCTCTCCATCTCTCGCTCTGTGACCGTCTGTCCACCCGGTGATAACTCCAGGGGCATTCTGGGTACCAGGGAAGTGTGAAATTAGTTTGGCCGGCAGTGGCCCGCCCCTACGGCCAACACAACAACTTCCTGTGGAACATGCCATCACTTCCTCTCACACCAGAGTGGGCGGTGCTGTAAGGAGTCCAACACTGTTGCCAGGGGGCATCTGGGAATGGTGAAATGGTTGGAAATTAGATACATATAAAGGGTGAATGTCACAATGTGAGTGAGTTATCGATACCATTGAAAACCAAGATGACACCAATGATTTCCTTGGAGGTTGGTAAGGTAATAGGCCCCTTTCCTGTTTCCCTAGGCTTTCTGCATATGTCCCCTATTCATTTTCTGTCCTTCTCTTTCTCACCTTTCCTTTTACCTTCCCCTCTCTTTCTCACATCCTCTCTTTCATCCCTTATCCACTGTCACTTCCTGTCCTCCCTCTTTCTCCTCCCCCTCCTCTGTCTCTATCTATCTCCCTCTCTTCTCTCTCTCATCCCTCGTTCTCCATGTATTAGTCACACTAGGGGCTGTTGGAGTGAAATTATCCATGGTTTCTTACTGCTGCCAAAAGGCTGAGAGAAAGAAATAGAGAGCGAAAGCAGGATAGAGAGAAAATGCGTGAGAGAGAAAGGGAAAGAGAGAGAGAGGGGAAGAAAGAGAGAGAATCTCTTGAGTCCAGCTTAGAGAATCCACATTAAAGGAGGACATGGCGAAATCGATCCGAACGCATCATAGTCTGCATCATCAAAAGGCGACACAGTTCAGCCAGCATTGAGCCGTTTGGCTGCTAATCCCTTCGCTTTGGGACACAGTTTGGATGCACACACACACACACACACACACACACACACACACACACACACACACACACACACACACACACACACACACACACACACACACACACACACACACACACACACACACACACACACACACACACACACACACACACACACACACACACACACACACACACACACACATTAGTGAGATAAGATGTAGGAGGACATTTAGTCCTGTATAATCAATGGCTGCTGTATTTCAGTGGTTTAGATAAATCAGCGATGATACAGATCTATGTTGTACATACATTAAAACACAAACAAATTTATCTTCATTTGGTGAGCGTGACACTGTATCATATAACACTACTGTCAGTCATCCTAAGATGTTGTCACTGTTTATAACATCTGTAATGTCAACCTTATTATAAAAGAGTGTTAAAAAAGTGTTGGCAAAATATGTTGTACATACTGTTATTTGTACAGCCAGGTCACCCATGATACAAGTCAGTATACGATGTCCATCCGTGTCTGATGATGTCGGGAGATGACATGGAAACCTGCCACTAGGGGCAACATAGAGCACTGTTACCTTCAGTTTCGGTTTTGCTAGGGCATTGTGGACAGGGATGGCGGAGGGATATAGGCATCTGCCTCTGGTGACAAAGTTTGCATGTTAGAATCCAGGATAGAAAGTTGTTTTTGAGGTTTTAGTTTTCAGCCTATCCCAAACCTTAACCCTTACCATTCTGGGTTAATGCCTAAAGTTAACCTTAAACACTTCAAAACTTGACGTTTGCAACAACTTCTGCATTTAATATTTGAGAAACATGGATGAACGTCTAATTCTGATGTGAGACTGTTAGAGCTAGTTGGTATAAATAACATAGTCAATGTGGATATCTGATATGATGTAATAGTTATGGCCGTATTTGTTTTTTATTTCTCCATTTTAATCTGAGGTAGATGTTTGGATGAGGTATTGATCCATCTGTTTGGGGTTTAGTCAGTGTCAATGTGCCTTAGAGTTGTTGTGTCTGCTTAGCGTCCGCAGCTAGCTGCTTCCACAGACACTATGATCTCCTGAACACAACTCGAATGTTCTTTTTTACCAATAGATTACCACACAATGTCATAACCATGGCTATTCACATGGATGCAGTGATGAGGAAGAGAGAGGTGCTGAGATAGAGAGAAAACAGTGGTGTAATATCTTTGTTCAGGTGCAGCTATGCAGAGAAAAAGATGGAGAGAAAGAGCTGGTCATTAGGATGCAGAGTATGATGATACTTATGATTGTATTTTATAATGGGATGAACCCACCTTATGGAGGGAAACCTATTTGTGTGAGGGCCATTTGCACGAGAAGGGTGATTGTGCGCGCACGCCTGTGTGTGTGTGTGCGGGTGTGTCCGTGTGTGTGTGTCCGTGTGTGTGTGCGTGTCCGTGTGTGCGTGTCCGTGTGTGTGTGTCCGTGTGTGTGTGTCCGTGCGTTTGTGTCCGTGTGTGTGTGCGTGTCCGTGCGTGTGTGCGTGTTTGTGTGCATGTGTGTGTGTGTTTAGAACAAACTTCAAGTTCACCAGATGTATTATCTTCTGTGTCGACAGTTACCACGGTTACAGAAGCAGTGTTCTAAGAAAAAGGAAGAGATGGGAAGGAAAGAGAGATGGAACAAAGTCGAGAGTGAAGGAGGGACAGAGAAATGGCTGAGAGCCTTGTAGTTGTTCATTTTTGCTTTATTTAAACGGTGTGTCTGAAGGTATGTTTTGCAGTAATGTATTTATAAATGTGTCTAAACGGTGGTTAAAGCTCTAGTCATTCATCCTGCAGTTAATTTAGATCAATAGTGTTGTTCCTGCATGTCCACCCCTTCCTATACACACACACACACACACACACGCACGCACGCACGCACGCACGCACGCACGCACGCACGCACGCACGCACGCACGCACGCACACACACACACACACACACACACACACACACACACACACACACACACACACACACACACACACACACACACACACACACACACTGATAGGTGGGCCGTTGTGGCAGTGTAAACACAGGCCATTAAAGGGGAGGACAGTTGGAGATCAATCTAGAGTCTACAGGGACCAACACACACACATACAAACACACACAAACACCACCAGCACCAACCCCCACATACTCCAGCCCAGCTGCAAGGAACAATCAGGGGATCTGCCACCACAGAGGTCAGACCATCATACATACCATTACAGCTCTGTGTGTATGTGTGTGTTTCTCTGTGTGTATGTGTGAATTTCTCTGTGTGTATGTGTGTTTCTCTGTGTGTATGTGTGTTTCTCTGTGTGTATGTGTGTTTCTCTGTGTGTATGTGTGTGTTTCTCTGTTTCTCCGTGTGTATGTGCGAGTTTAACCGTGTGTTTCTTTGTGTGTATGTGTGAGTTTCTCTCTCTCTGTGTGTGTGTGTGTGTGGGGGGGGGGCTTGTTTGTTTGTGTGTGAGTGCGCGTGTGTGTGTGTGGGGGGGGGGTGCTTGTTTGTTTGTGAGTGCGTGCGTGGGGGGCTTGTTTGTTTGTGTGTGAGTGTGTGCGTGTGTGTGAGTGTGAGGGGGGCTTGTTTGTTTGTGAGTGCGTGCGTGGGGGGGGCTTGTTTGTTTGTGTGTGTGTGCGTGTGTGTGTGTGTGGGGGGGGGCTTGTTTGTTTGTGAGTGCGTGCGTGGGGGGGGCTTGTTTGTTTGTGTGTGTGTGTGTGGGGGGTGTGCTTGTTTGTTTGTGTGTGAGTGTGTGGGGGGGCTTGTTTGTTTGTGTGTGTGTGGGGGGGCTTGTTTGTTTGTGTGTGAGTGCGTGCGTGTGTGTGGGGGGGGGGGCTTGTTTGTTTGTGTGTGTGTGCATGCGACAAAGTGTCAAGGGTTGGAACCGGTTCAGGGAACAGAACAGAAAACCGGAAAATAACAAAATGACTTGAGGAACAGAACCCAACCCAGGAACAAAAGTAATCTATACTGTTCCAGAACAGAATTGTTATTTTAAAAGCATGGAAACCGATTAATAGCGTTATTTTACGTTCCAGGAAATCTTTTCCATCTGTTTGTAGGATCCCTGCTCCTCCCCTTTGAAGCATAGGTTACCGTAGCCTACTGAAGACCTTACAAGCATGATTCAGAAATTAGGGAGAGATGTTTAAAAGAATGGATTCAGTTTTTCAATGGTAGTTAATGATACTATAGTTATCATGTTTCTCATTGGATTTCTTAACTACAAAAAGGTAAAGACGTGTTTTTATCTGCACATACAAGCTTGTTGGCTAGCTAGCTCTGGTCCAACATTAAACTCGGAAATTCAAAAACATTCAAAGTTCCAAGATAGAAGCCGCTCCTCCGTAGGTATAATTCTGTGGGCCTAATTCAGATAATGTATGTAATAACAGGATGCCCAGTGTGTCAAGGCAAGCTTCATCCTCCATCCTCTCTTGCTCTTTCCTCAGCCGCAAAATGTTAGTTGCATCTGACGCCCTACACTGTCTCTGGCAGCACAGTGTGTGTGTTTGTCTTTCTTTATGTTTAAACCATGCTGTTACAGCAAAATACTATTTGCTCTTAATGACTTGTCTATACAGATTAAATCGCTTACCCACTCCCATAGCAAGCTGCTCTATCTGCAATGATTGGTGAAGTCATTTAATGTCGCACAGAAAATAACAATATAAACCAGTACTTTTTGTTGGGTTCAAACCGGTTCAGAACTTTATTTTGCTGGAACAGAAGGAAGAAATAGTGGTTCTGTTCAGAACTAAATGATTGGAAAATAATTTCAGTTCCAACCCCCAGTTTGAGTGTGAGGGTAAGTAAACATTTCAATGTTAGTCTACACCTGTTGTTTACGAAGCATGTGACAAACAAAATTTTATTTTATTTGTGTGTGTGTATTTTTGTATAACATGGATGGTCCAGACCAGCTTGCAGCAGCATTTAGCGATGTAGTTGAATTGCCTGTAATAAATGAATGTGAATGCACATCCGTTTAGCTACTGGTTTAATTAGGTGTGGAAGCCAAGCTCTATTTCCTTGTTTACCCGGTCCATTCTGTTCTCTTTTAGCCTCATCCCTCTCTTTATCTAATTCTGCCTGTACCCCTGTCTCTCCTGCCCACTTTAGCTTCTTCTTTCATCTCTCTCCTTTCCCTCGCTCTTCGTCCCATTATCCCCAACCTCTCTCCCCTCTTTTCTCCCTCCATCTCCCTGCCCTGCCCTGCCCTGCCCTGCCCTCCCTCCCTCCCCCCTCCCTCCCTCCCCCCTCCCCTCCCTCCCTCCCTCCCTCCCTCCCTCCCTCCCTCCCTCCCTCTCTGCCCTGCCCTCCTTCCCTCCCTCCATCTCTCTGCCCTGCCCTGCCCTCCCTCCTTCCCTCCCTCCATCTCTCTGCCCTGCACTGCCCTCCCTCCCTCCCTCCCTCCCTCTCTGCCTTCCTTCCTTCCTTCCCTCCCTCCCTCCCTCCCTCCCTCCCTCCCTCCCTCCCTCCCTCCCTCCCTCCCTCCCTCCCTCCCTCCCTCCCTCCTCCCTCCCTCCCTCCCTCCCTCCCTCCCTCCCTCTCTGCCCTGCCCTCCCTCCTTCCCTCCCTCCCTCTCTGCCCTGCCCTCCCTCCCTCCTTCCCTCCCTCCCTCCCCCTCCCTCCCTCCCTCCCTCCCTCCCTCCCTCCCTCCCTCCCTCTCTGCCCTGCCCTCCCTCCCTCCCTCTCTGCCCTGCCCTGCCCTGCCCTCCCTCCCTCCCTCCCTCCCTCCCTCCCTCCCTCTCTGCCCTGCCCTCCCTCCTTCCCTCCCTCCATCTCTCTACCCTGCCCTGCCCTCCCTCCCTCCCTCCCTCCCTCCCTCCCTGCCCTGCCCTGCCCTGCCCTCCCTCCCTCCCTCCCTCCCTCCCTCCTTCCCTCCCTCTCTGCCTCCCCCACTCCATTTCACTCTGTGTTGTATTCAGTGTGCGGAGGGTGGAGTGTCCTGGGCTCAGTCATTAACATGTGGCAGGCAGCCACCTCAGCCTCTCCACTCTCTCTCTCTCTCTCTCTCTCTCTCTCTCTCTCTCTCTCTCTCTCTCTCTCTCTCTCTCTCTCTCTCTCTCTCTCTCTCTCTCTCTCTCTCTCTCTCTCTCTCTCTCTCTCCTCCTCCTCTCCTCTCCCCCCCCTGCTCAGTCCCGAGGTAATTGGAAAAACGTCAGCAAGCCGCTGCTTCGAAGGAGAGTGAGAAGGGTAGAGGAAGAGAGAGGGAGAGAAAAGGGGAGAGAGGCGAGGAAGCGGGAAAGATGGAGAGAGGAGAATGAATGAATAAAGGGTTACGAGTGATTGATACGACACAGAGACAGAAAGGGAGAGACAGGAAGAAGGGAAAGACAGAAAGGGAGAGGGGAGGGGTATATATAGAGTGAGGGGTTTTCACACAGACACATGTCACATGATACCCACAATGTACACACATGTAAACAAAGCCACACAGACAAACACACATAAGCACACAGATGCAAGATAAAAACAGATTGATTCATGAATCACTGTATCCATGATTTTGCAAGACCAAAGATAAAGCAGAGAGAAGGGGGGAGAGTGGAGAAAAGCAGCTGTAAGAAGGATGGGAGGGTGAATGTTGAGGACACAGACAAACAGGCAGCAGTATGATACAGGGTGGAGCTCACATGTACGCATACACACACACACACACACACACACACACACACACACACACACACACACACACACACACACACACACACACACACACACACACACACACACACACACACACACACACACACACACACACACACACACACACACACACACACACACACACACACACACACACACACACACACACAGCTGCAGCAGTAGTGATGAATGAATACCAGGAGAACCTCTGCTTCAGCTCTATTAGAATTCACCAGACGCCTCCCTCAGAGAAATGGAGGGAAGGTGGAGAGAGAGACAGAGAGATGGAGGGAAGGTAGAGAGAGAGAGAGACAGAGAGATGGGGCAGAAAGGGGGAGAGAGAAAAGGTGTTTCAAGGCGATTCAAGAGGAGGTAGATTGCCAGCAACAATTAAGCCAGCAACAACCCCCCCCCCCCCCATCACACATCAACCTGCCCCGGAGTGCAGTGGCGCATGCACACACACAGGCAGACAGACGGGAGGAGATCAATGGTGCTGTGGGGTGTGTGTGTGTGTGTGTGTGTATGTCGGCACACTGTGTTCGCGACAAGCTGTTGCTAGCGTATGTTGTTCTAGTGGAGGTATAGTGTTCGCAGTAGCAGAGGGGGCAGCCTGCTTGTGTGTTGGGTAGAATGCTCGGAGAGAGCTGTGTGAGTGTGTGTGAGCCGTCAGAGGGGAGGGGAGATGCCAAGTGCAGTAGTGGTAGCAGCAGCAGGGTTAGCAGCAGCGTCGGCACCAGTGTGTATGCTTGTGTGAGTGTGTGTGAGCGGGCACGTGTGTGTGAGGGGTGGAGGGGAGTGGAGAGGGACTCCCAGGAGAAGGAGTCTTGGTCGGGGAGCAGAGCCAGCCTCTCTCCCTCTCCTCCACGGCAGGACCTAGACCTCCAGAGCCAGGGGAGTAGGTGGGATCTGTAACTCAGCCTGGAGCACTGGAGGCTGTAAAGACGCAGGGATCTCTTCCCCTCTCTGGAGGGCTATTCGGTCAGAGCGGGAGCTCAGGATATGTGTGACCAAAGGGGACTGCCAGAAGGATCTGAGCGACAGAGACGGGAACGATTCCATTACTGTTAACCATTAACACTACTTCTCCTGCCTCGGAGAGAACCGAGAGGAGAGGAGAAGAGGGGTGGAGGGGGTGGGACAGGGGGATTTTGTTTGCTGTAACGGAATAAGAGGAAGAACAACAGAGAGAAGGATTTAGAGAAGGAGGGGAGGAGGCGTGACCTCTCATCCCATGACTTTCCCTCAAGGTTTGCTTTGGGACCGTTGACTGTTGACCACTCGGACAGACTTATCTTACAACCGGTCACTGTGACAACCGTCAGGTTGTTGCGGTGTTACTGTCCCCTTGGCGACCGACCATGTCGGTAACCACCGGTTTCGGCTACCAGCTGCCTGGCATTACCACGGTAACCTATGTGTTTGTTTACAGCCCGGGTACGGTGCAACGGGACCCCAGTCCCCCCACCCACACCCCTCCTGCCATTGCCGGTGCCAGCGGGCCCAAGCGGAAACTCTACAGCGCCGTACCGGGACGTACCTTCATCGTGGTCAAACCGTACACGCCACAGGGCGAGGGAGAGATCCAGCTGAACCGTGGAGAGAGAGTGAAAGGTTAGTACACTATGACTGTTTATAAAGTGGTTATAAGGACCTGTCATTTCCTGGTATAACCACTTTTCACATGTGTTTTTATTCAACTCTAAGGGTCTCAGATGTAGGAAGGAATTTAGAATGATAAAACAGACATATCTCATTTTATGAAACCAACAAATCTTACTGTTGCATTGTGAACACAAACTTTGATTATTTCTATAAAATAATGTGAAAATCTATATGCTGATTAAGTCTGGCTCTAGTCTCTAGTCTTAGGCAAGGTCAGACATCACACGAGCGTGGTTCACCAAACCACTTCCACTACTCTTGTCACAGGTGTATGTAGGTAAATGAATGTGACAGAAGCTGTGTTTAACAGTAGAGGTACTACAGCGCTAGCAGGACGGGTCATCCATACATTATACTTACATGACATGGATAACATTATACTTTACATGACATGGTCACTCCACTGCTCTCGTTCTGTTCATGCCTCTGTAATGTCACTTCACCACTGGAGAGTGGTACATTTGTTATCTAATGCATCTGAAGTGCTTTTAAAGTCAGTCTTTCTTCATCAGCGTTGTCATGGCTGTCTATGTATTCTGCAGCTCCTAATCCTAATGGTGCTGTAGTCATGGTGTCTGTGTGTTCTCTTCTCCATCCATGCCTCACTCCAGACTATGACTCTAATGACATAGAAGGTAAAACGACACAACATTTTCCAACATTACTGTCACCCCGTCTCTCTCTCTCCCAATCTCCTCTATATCCAAACCCACACCTCTCGTTCCCCAGACAACTGTAGTGTTTGGTTGTTGGTTGAGGAGGGAGTGTGTGTGTGTACAGTCGGTGTGTGTGTATTCTACATAAGTTGCTGCCTTTCAGTGCATGGCCTCTATTGCCCAATCCTAAACTGACACCTAGCCCTTAACCCATATGCACATTTGATAGGATTTGATAGGATTTGATAGGATTTGATAGGATTTGATAGGATTTGATAGGTGTAACCAATATTGTAATAGCTCTGCTGGATTTTGTCACCATATTGCTTATGTAGCAGATGAGGATCTGTGAAACTCACTCCTCAGCCTGAAGTGTCTCCACTTACACTACTTACACTACCTCCTCCCCCACTTACACTACCTGGGTAAGACGCTTCAGGAGGGCGGTCACGTGTGTTGGCGAGGCAGAGTTCCTGGGTTTGAGTCTCAGTATGAGCTGAATTGGAGGAAGCAGTGCTCACCATGCAAGTAGTGTGATGTAATTTACATCTATCAAAGCCTTCTAGATACCCACAAGTACAGAGGGGGTAGGGGTTAGGGGCTGAATACAGTTTGGGCAAGAGCATACACCTACCTCGTACTCCCTCCTCAGAGTGATTCTTCTTCCGTGTGCAACGTAGTTTATCTTCACTCTTCTACACATCCCTATAGGGTGAAATGTGTTCACTGCTTTTACTCTCCTACAGTCTCTTAGACACACACCCACAACCACCTCTCCCTGAAGCCACAGATACCACTTTCCTCTGTACCCCATATCCTGGTATGAGACACTCCCGAACCCTAGACTGTGTGTTTGATGTTGATGCAAACTGTTGTTGTTTATGACGCCCAGGCAGATGTGTAAAACAACACAGTGTGGTGAGTACTATGAATAGAGGAACTCAGGGACCCAGTCTGATAATAATGACATGATGAGTAAATCCCTTCTCCCACCCACAGAACTTTCCATCTCTGTTGAACACACATACACAATTAAATGCATTCACCTTTTTGCTAATTTTATGCTTTGTTCAAGGTTATTCACATGGCCACAAACCTGATAAATCATACTGTACATTATATTGAGAATGAAGTCAACAGTGCAGTTACACACCAGTCTGTGTGAATTTGAATGACAATACATGATACTGTGTGTAGCATATGCTCTCAACTGTTACAGTCAGTACATTTGGATCAGGCTGGAATTGAACCCACAACCTTGGAGTTGACACACCACGCTCCAGCCAACTGAGCCATCTGGCAGGGTTGCATAATAATGACCAGCATGGCTCTAACTGTATACTCTTAGAAAAAAGGGTTCCGACAGGGTTTTTCGGCTGTCGCCATAGGAGAGCCCTTTTGGTTCCAAGGAGAACCCTTTTGGTTCCAAGGAGAACCCTTTTTGGTTCCAAGCAGACCCCTTTTTGATTCCATGTATACTGAAAAAATACAGTGCCTTGCGAAAGTATTCGGCCCCCTTGAACTTTGCAACCTTTTGTTAGAATGGCCAAGTCAAAGTCCAGACCTGAATCCAATCGAGAATCTGTGGAAAGAACTGAAAACTGCTGTTCACAAATGCTCTCCATCCAACCTCACTGAGTTCGAGCTGTTTTGCAAGGAGGAATGGGAAAAAAAATTCAGTCTCTCGATGTGCAAAACTGATAGAGACATACCCCAAGCGACTTACAGCTGTAATCGCAGCAAAAGGTGGTTAACTTAAGGGGGCTGAATAATTTTGCACGCCCAATTTTTCAGTTTTTGATTTGTTAAAAAAGTTTGAAATATCCAATAAATGTCGTTCCACTTCATGATTGTGTCCCACTTGTTGTTGATTCTTCACAAAAAAATACAGTTTTATATATTTATGTTTGAAGCCTGAAATGTGGCAAAAGGTTGCAAAGTTCAAGGGGGCCGAATACTTTCGCAAGGCACTGTATATAGTTACAGTTCATATAAGGAATTCAATAAATGTAAATACATTTGGCCCTAATCTATAGATTGACTGGACAACAGCGCAGCCATATGTGGGCCTGGGAGGGCATAGGCCCACCCACATAGCAGACTGGCCCACCCAGTAGTTCTTTCCACTCTAGTTCATGGATATAAGCTGAATCGAATGCCAATTAGAAGGCAAAAATCTTTTTTTCACTCTTCAGTTTTGCTTGTCTCCACCTGGTCTTGTTGCTGCTAACCCGTAGTGACCAGTCCACCTCACAGTGCATAGAAGGGTGTTGTGACCCGAGGCCCTGTGGATGGATGGTCTCCACTTTGATTCATAATACATTCCGTCTCATCTGCATTCATGAATGGATGAGTTGCTAATAGTTACAGGCCTCATTTACAAAAGAGGAGGGGGAAAGACAGGAAGCTTCTCTACCGTGCTATATTCCTGGGGAGAAAGGTTGGCAGATGCCAGAGCACATGTTCAGTTTCAGTGTGAAGGTATGCCATGGAAGGATAGGGATACCCTCCCCCACCCCCTTAGTAAGAATAAAGAAGGTTGTCTTCTACCTTTTACACTGTAAGAGTACTATTCACTTTAAACATCAATGACCTACTTTAACCAGCTTTATCTGTTACAGCTGTTATTTCAATTGCCTGGTTTTGTAGAGTGGTGTCCCTGACTTACTTTGTTGTTGAACCTCCATTTACTCACTCACATCTCTCCTCCCTTTCATCATCCCCCCTATTCTTCTCTTGTCACTCTCTCATCCCTTCATCCTGTGACGACAGAGCAACACCTGTATGAGGCCCTGAGATTGGGTAAAACCAACAGGCCTGCATGATAACTCTCCTCTCATAGCCCACTGTGTGTTTGGTAGCATAGCTAGCTAGCCTTCCCCCTGAGGATTAGCATTGTGGCTAGGCTAACCCTGTTAGTTGTTTGGTATGTCGGGTGAGCTGTGAAGTGGTTTTGTAGCCTTCAGACAAGGGCTGTAATAAAACAGATAGTATGGATTAACATGGTCTTGTCGTACTCTCTGTCCTGTAGAGAATGGTGTTTCTCAGGGATCAGAAGGTAAACACAGCTGTGCAACTCTACAGACTCCAGGCATTTTTACTGTATAATAGAAACTCTTAAGAGATGGTTTCCCAGACACAGATTAAGCTTTGTCCTGGACTAAAAAACAATTTAAATGTCTTGATCAATCCTGGAAACTGGTGCTTAGTGTTTAGGCGTAGTGGCAGAGGGTATAGTCATGGTTAGCACTGTGTAGTAGTTGGTATAAGGGCCTGTTGTAGTTTTGACTCTGTTTAAGTACATAACGAGCTTTGTACATCTTTCACTGTAGTATGTGCATAGTTCCACCAAATCTATTTTTGTCGCTTTCGATGTCTTTCACATGTAATATATCTTTCCTCTACTCAAAATGCTGTGTAGCTGACTCCCAATCCGATGAAGAAGAGCAAGGTCAATTTTATTCCTTCTCTTCTCGTCTGTAGTTTAGTCTACAGAAAGATAGTGGAAATAGCCCACAGATGCATAGATAGTCTATTGTAGTATCCATATATGTGATTGTACCTCCACAGACACCCCAAGACTCTCTGTGACCACTGTTGGATCCACAAACCCAGCAGACAGTCATCTGATATATGGTCATCTGATGTGTGTGTGGGGGGGGGGGGGGTATATGTTAGAGTTGACAATCCCCCAGGGGTCTTCCTTTCCCTCTACCTCTCTATAATCAGATAGCATCACCAGGATGGATACATCTCGATAGGCCACTTGTTGTCATCATGGAAATGGACAGAGACGCTTCCCCTGTAACCTGGTCAAGCCACTAGACCACTCACACTCACACATACACAAACACATGCACTCTAACACACACCGTGTTAACATACACACAACAACTAAACACACAAAGTACATCCAGCAACATAACCCATTACATTACAAGCTATTCTACCTAAAACAAACGCACTGACACACCCACACACACACACATACACCTCTCCTCTGCACACCATTGTAAATCTTCTAGACAGCCGGGAAAATGAAACCGACCAAATAACATTGAGATTAGACATTCACAAACATGATTAATGGTCTCAGGCCGCGCCCAGTGTGTGTGGAATATTAACACTGCTGTGGCCAGTGGTGGATACCTGGAGCGCGTGCACGAACACACGCACATATACAATCACATGCAAGCACACAAGCCAGTAGACATACATACATTCACATGCAAGCACACAAGCCAGTAGACAGACATACATTCACATGCAAGCACACAAGCCAGTAGACAGACATACATTCACATGCAAGCACACAAGCCAGTAGACATACATACATTCACATGCAAGCACACAAGCCAGTAGACATACATACATTCACATGCAAGCACACAAGCCAGTAGACATACATACATTCACATGCAAGCACACAAGCCAGTAGACATACATACATTCACATGCAAGCACACAAGCCAGTAGACATACATACATGGTCCAAAGACAGATATTACTAATGATCTCAAGGGGATTGCAGGGTGATTCAACCATTACTGCAGTTATACAAGACCAGGCACAAACCTTCCACTGGTGCTAATGCTTGGTAAACCTGGACCCTTCGTGGCTCAGGGCTAACACTTGGTAAACCTGGACCCTTTATGGCTCAGGGCTAATGCTTGGTAAACCTGGACCCTTCATGGCTCAGGGCTAATGCTTGGTAAACCTGTACCCTTCATGGCTCAGGGCTAACGCTTGGTAAACCTGGATCCTTCGTGGCTCAGGGCTAATACTTGGTAAACCTGGACCCTTCGTGGCTCAGGGCTAACACTTGATAAACCTGGACCCTTCGTGTCTCAGGGCTAACACTTGGTAAAGATGGACCCTTCGTGGCTCAGGGCTAACACTTGGTAAACCTGGACCCTTCGTGGCTCAGGGCTAATACTTGGTAAAGATGGACCCTTCGTGGCTCAGGGCTAATACTTGGCAAACCTTGACTCTTTCTGGCTCAGGGCTAACACTTGGTAAACCTCAACTCTTTCTGGCTCAGGGCTAACACTTGGTAAACCTGAACCCTTCGTGGCTCAGGGCTAATACTTGGTAAACCTGGACCCTTCATGGCTCAGGGCTAACGCTTGGTAAAACTTGACTCTTTCGTGGCTCAGGGCTAATACTTGGTAAACCTAGACCCTTCGTGGCTCAGGGCTAATACTTGGTAAACCTTGACTCTTTCTGGCTCAGGGCTAACACTTGGTAAACCTGGACCCTTCGTGGCTCAGGGCTAACACTTGGTAAACCTGGACCCTTCGTGGCTCAGGGCTAACGCTTGGTAAACCTTTACTCTTTCTGGCTCAGGGCTAACACTTGGTAAACCTGAACCCTTTGGCTCAGGAATAACACTTGGTAAACCTGGACCCTTCATGGCTCAGGGCTAACGCTTGGTAAACCTTGACACTTTCGTGGCTCAGGGCTAATACTTGGTAAACCTGGACCCTTCGTGGCTCAGGGCTAACGCTTGGTAAACCTTTACTCTTTCTGGCTCAGGGCTAACACTTGGTAAACCTCGACTCTTTCTGGCTCAGGGCTAACACTTGGTAAACCTTGACTCTTTCTGGCTCAGAGCTATTACTTGGTAAACCTTGACTCATTCTGGCTCAGGGCTAACACTTGGTAAACCTGGACCCTTCGTGGCTCAGGGCTAACGCTTGGTAAACCTTTACTCTTTCTGGCTCAGGGCTAACACTTGGTAAACCTCGACTCTTGCTGGCTCAGGGCTAACACTTGGTAAACCTCAACTCTTGCTGGCTCAGGGCTAACACTTGGTAAACCTCAACTCTTGCTGGCTCAGGGCTAACACTTGGTAAACTTCAACTCTTGCTGGCTCAGGGCTAACACTTGGTAAACCTCAACTCTTGCTGGCTCAGGGCTAACACTTGGTAAACCTCGACTCTTGCTGGCTCAGGGCTAACACTTGGTAAACCTCGACTCTTGCTGGCTCAGGGCTAATACTTGGTAAACCTAGACTCTTGCTGGCTCAGGGCTAACACTTGGTAAACCTCAACTCTTGCTGGCTCAGGGCTAACACTTGGTAAACCTCGACTCTTGCTGGCTCAGGGCTAACACTTGGTAAACCTGGAGCCTTCATTGCTCAGGGCTTCTCTAGCGTGTTGGCACCGAGGCACAAGTCTGTGTGTCTGTGTGTCGGTGTGTTGTTAGCTTAGAACTGAGTGCTGTAATGGGCTCTCAGATAAGCACAATAGATCATTGGAATGCAGCATTGTGACAATGCACACCCACACACACACACACACACACACACACACACACACACACACACACACACACACACACACACACACACACACACACACACACACACACACACACACACACACACACACACACACACACACACACACACACACACACACACACACACACACACACACAGCGTTATATTCTAATTTTGAAGACACAGATGTAACTGTTTCTGAGACCAGAATGCATATGTCCGTAACTAAGCAACAGGTGCTGATCACACTAACACAACACAGATGTGGCATATTGTTGTCCTTTAAAATGAAATACTCAATTTTCATGGATTATAAAAGCAAATGTATAAGTTAGATCCTACCATTTAAAAAAACTGACAAAAAGCACAAAATGATCCTTCTCTGGAATGTAATTTGAATTGTATAACCTCAAAGGTTACTTATACCTATGCTTTTTTTGACAATGTTGTTTTTGGGAGATTGAATTGCCAGAATGCATTCAGATTGTAGTGGGTAGTGTATTTTCAAGTATGTTCTCAAAAAAATGTAGCTCATTGCAGTTTATATTTTATGTGTGTGTGTGTTTTTCATCTGAAACCTGGGTTTTGACAACCACCGTATCGGATTGTTCTGAAAGCATTCCTGCAACATTATGTTTTTGAAATATAATTTAATCTCTGACAAAGTAAGCTAATTGATTGCATCCAAATTGGCCATTTTAATTTATAGGAATTGTATCATATTCATAGTACCAATGAGTTAGACATGAGGAATCTAGTGGTCAGAACCTGGTAATATGTATGGATGATGGGACATATGATGGGACATACACCTAAAAACTTCAATAACACATTTATCTGAACAGGGAATAAAAAACATTGCCAAATTCACTGAGAATGCATTACATAGGATGAAGAAACAATACTCCAAGCCGCAGCTCCATCCTACTTGTCAGACATAGAGAACTGATATTGTATACGGGTTTTTGGGTGGCTTTTGATCATTTCTTTGTCTTACTCATTGTTAGAAAAGGGTCAATTTGAGTATAACCAATTATCTTAATTTCTCAGGGATGAAATTATACTTTGACAAAATAATGTCGCAGGAATGCTAATCTTATCTGTTTCTAACTACAGAAACAATTTTCACAAACATCTGAGATAGTGGGTGTCATGGCTTCCTGAAGTGACATGGAATGACTCACCTATCACATACACAGTGAGTGGCGGCTACACCGTTCACACTCCCTCTCTAACACAGTTGTAAAATAGGAATTATTTCAGCCTACATTATGATACCTGAGAAGGGTGTGGTAGGCAATAGGGATCGGGAATTTGTGAGAAAAAAAATAAAGTTACTGGGTGCGAGTTCATAGTGACCTCTGGGGATAAAGTTTATTAAGACAGTATTAAGACTCATGTGTGTGTGCGCGTTGATATCGGGTTGGGTCAGTGGCCTGGGGGAAGGACGAGAGTGTCACAGCTGACCTCTCTCTGTCCAATCAGAGACGCAGCAGGTATCAAAAACCCGCCCACATACACCTGCACCCTGCTGACCACACCATCTGTCCCTCTATCACACACACACACACACACACACACACACACACACACACACACACACACACACACACACACACACACACACACACACACACACACACACACACACACACACACACACACACACACATGCAAAGCAAAGCAAATCAGTATAAATCAAGATGAACATTACATCAGGAACAGAAGTGTAAGCACCCTGACATTCCTGACAGGATTACTCTATAGCCATTACGTACTGTGTGTGCGTATGTATGTGTGCGTGTGTATGCGTGTGTGTGTGTGTGTGTACATATGTCTGTAAGCATTTCACTGTAAGGTCTACACCTGTTGTATTCGGCTCATGTGAAAAATATAATTTGATTTGATACGTGAATATGTGTGTGTGTGTGTGTGTGTGTGTGTGTGTGTGTGTGTGTGTGTGTGTGTGTGTGTGTGTGTGTGTGTGTGTGTGTGTGTGTGTGTGTGTGTGTGTGTGTGTGTGTGTGTGTGTGTGTGTGTGTGTGTGTGTGTGTGTGTGTGTGTGTGTGTGTGTGTATCAAATACAATTTCATTGGTCACATACACATATTTAGCAGATGTTATTGCGGGTGTAACGAAATACTTGTGTTCCTAGCTCCAACAGTGCAGTAATATCTTAACAATTCACAACATTACACACAAATCTAAAAGTAAAATAATGGAAATAAGAAATATATACAGTTGAAGTTGGAAGTTTACATACACTTTAGCCAAATACATATATACTCAGATTTTCACAATTCCTGACATTTAATCCTAGTAAAAAAATTGCTGTCTTAGGTCAGTCAGGATCACCACTTTATTTTAAGAACGTGAAATGTGAAATATCAGAATAATAGTAGAGAGAATGGTTTACTTCAGCTTTTATTTCTTTCATCACATTCCCAGTGGGTCAGAAGTTTACATATACTCAATTAGTATTTGGTAGCATTGCCTTTAAATTGTTTAACTTGGATCAAACTTTTCGGGTAGCCTTCCACAAGCTTCCCCACAATAAATTGGGTGAATTTTGGCCCATTCCTCCTGACAGAGCTGGTCTAACTGAGTCAGGTTTGTAGGCTTCCTTGCTCGCACATACTTTTTGAGTTCTGCCCACACATTTTCTATAGGATTGAAGTCAGGGCTTTGTGATGGTCACTCCAATACCTTGACTTAACTTTTTTTCCTTAAGCCATTTTGCCACAACATTGGAATGGGTGGGGTGGGGGGGGGTCATTGTCCATTTGGAAGACCTATTTGCGAACAAGCTTTAACTTCCTGATTGATGTCTTGTAACAATCGTCGAAATGGGTAGACCAAGACGCAGCATGATTTGGGTTCATCATCATTTATTTGAATGTGAACCAGCAACAAAAACAATAAAGAGAAACAAATAAACGAACATACAGCCTTGTAGGGCTCAAAAGCACCAATACAAAAACAAGATCCCACAAACAACAGGTGGGAAAAGGCTACCTAAATATGATCCCAAATCAGAGACAACGATAGACAGCTGCCTCTGATTGGGAACCATACGAGGCCAACATAGAAATATAAAAACTAGACTACACATAGAAATAATAAACTAGAACACCCCCCAGTCACTCCCTGACCTACTCCAAAATAGAAAATAAAGACTTTCTATGGTCAGGACGTGACATGTCTTGAGCTGTTGCTTCAATTTATCCACATAATTCTTCTGCCTCATGGTGCCAACCATTTTGTGAAGTGCACCAGTCCCTCCTGCAGCAAAACACCCCCACAACATGATGCTGCCACCCCCGTGCTTCACGGTTGGGATGGTGTTCTTCGGCTTGCAAGCCTCCCCGTTTTTCTCAAACATAACGATGGTCATTATGGCTAAACAGTTCTATTTTTATTTCATTTACATTTAAGTCATTTAGCAGACGCTCTTATCCAGAGCGACTTACAAATTGGTGCATTCACCTTATGACATCCAGTGGAACAGCCACTTTACAATAGTGCATCTAAATCTTTTGAGGGGGGGGGGTGAGAAGGGTTACTTTATCCTATCCTAGGTATTCCTTAAAGAGGTGGGGTTTCAGGTGTCTCCGGAAGGTGGTGATTGACTCCGCTGTCCTGGCGTCGTGAGGGAGTTTGTTCCACCATTGGGGGGCCAGAGCAGCGAACAGTTTTGACTGGGCTGAGCGGGAACTGTACTTCCTCAGTGGTAGGGAGGCGAGCAGGCCAGAGGTGGATGAACGCAGTGCCCTTGTTTAGGTGTAGGGCCTGATCAGAGCCTGGAGGTACTGAGGTGCCGTTCCCCTCACAGCTCCGTAAGCAAGCACCATGGTCTTGTAGCGGATGCGAGCTTCAACTGGAAGCCAGTGGAGAGAGCGGAGGAGCGGGGTGACGTGAGAGAACTTGGGAAGGTTGAACACCAGACGGGCTGCGGCGTTCTGGATGAGTTGTATGGGTTTAATGGCACAGGCAGGGAGCCCAGCCAACAGCGAGTTGCAGTAATCCAGACAGGAGATGACAAGTGCCTGGATTAGGACCTGCGCCGCTTCCTGTGTGAGGCAGGGTCGTACTCTGCGGATGTTGTAGAGCATGAACCTACAGGAATGGGCCACCGCCTTGATGTTAGTTGAGAACGACAGGGTGTTGTCCAGGATCACGCCAAGGTTCTTAGCGCTCTGGGAGGAGGACACAATGGAGTTGTCAACCGTGATGGCGAGATCATGGAACGGGCAGTCCTTCCCCGGGAGGAAGAGCCGCTCCGTCTTGCCGAGGTTCAGCTTGAGGTGGTGATCCGTCATCCACACTGATATGTCTGCCAGACATGCAGAGATGTGATTCGCCACCTGGTCATCAGAAGGGGGAAAGGAGAAGATTAATTGTGTGTCGTCTGCATAGCAATGATAGGAGAGACCATGTGAGGTTATGACAGAGCCAAGTGACTTGGTGTATAGCGAGAATAGGAGAGGGCCTAGAACAGAGCCCTGGGGGACACCAGTGGTGAGAGCTCGTGGTGAGGAGACAGATTCTCGCCACGCCACCTGGTAGGAGCGACCTGTCAGGTAGGACGCAATCCAAGCGTGGGCCGCGCCGGAGATGCCCAACTCGGAGAGGGTGTAGAGGAGGATCTGATGGTTCACAGTATTGAAGGCAGCCGATAGGTCTAGAAGGATGAGAGCAGAGGAGAGAGAGTTAGCTTTAGCAGTGCGGAGCGCCTCCGTGATACAGAGAAGAGCAGTCTCAGTTGAATGACTAGTCTTGAAACCTGACTGATTTGGATCAAGAAGGTCATTCTGAGAGAGATAGCGGGAGAGCTGGCCAAGGACGGCACATTCAAGAGTTTTGGAGAGAAAAGAAAGAAGGGATACTGGTCTGTAGTTGTTGACATCGGAGGGATCGAGTGTAGGTTTTTTCAGAAGGGGTGCAACTCTCGCTCTCTTGAAGACGGAAGGGACGTAGCCAGCGGTCAGGGATGAGTTGATGAGCGAGGTGAGGTAAGGGAGAAGGTCTCCGGAAATGGTCTGGAGAAGAGAGGAGGGGATAGGGTCAAGCGGGCAGGTTGTTGGGCGGCCGGCCGTCACAAGACGCGAGATTTCATCTGGAGAGAGAGGGGAGAAAGAGGTCAGAGCACAGGGTAGGGCAGTGTGAGCAGAACCAGCGGTGTCGTTTGACTTAGCAAACGAGGATCGGATGTCGTCGACCTTCTTTTCAAAATGGTTGACGAAGTCATCTGCAGAGAGGGAGGAGGAGGGGGGGAGGAGGATTCAGGAGGGAGGAGAAGGTGGCAAAGAGCTTCCTAGGGTTAGACGCAGATGCTTGGAATTTAGAGTGGTAGAAAGTGGCTTTAGCAGCAGAGACAGAGGAGGACAATGTAGAGAGGAGGGAGTGAAAGGATGCCAGGTCCGCAGGTAGACGAGTTTTCCTCCATTTCCGCTCGGCTGCCCGGAGCCCTGTTTCATCAGACCAGAGGATATTTCTCCAAAAAGTACGATCTTTGTCCTCATGTGCAGTTGCAAACCGTAATCTGTTTTTTATGGTGGTTTTGGAGCAGTGGCCTCTTCCTTGCTGAGCGGTCTTTCAGGTTATGTCGATACAGGACTCGTTTTTACTGTGTATATAGATACTTGTGTATCTGTTTCCTCCAGCATCTTCACAAGATCCTTTGCTGTTGTTCTGGGATTGATTTGCACTTTTCGCAACAACGTACGTTCATCTCTAGGAGACAGGAAGCGTCTCCTTCTTGAGCGGTGTGACAGCTGCGTGGTCCCATGGTGTTCATACTTCCGTACTATTGTTTGTACAGATGAACGTGGCACCTTCAGATGTTTGGAAACTGCTCCCAAGGATGAACCAGTGGGGGTCTACAATTTTTTTCTGAGGTCTTGGCTGATTTCTTTTGATTTTCCCATGATGTCACGCAAAGAGGCACTGAGTTTCAAGGTAGGCCTTGAAATACATCCACAGGTACACCTTCAATTGACTCAAGTTCTGTCAATTAGCCTATCAGAAGCTTATAAAGTCCTGACATAATGTTCTGGAATTTTCCAAGGCACAGTCACAGCCTTATTCTAAAATGGATTAAATCATCAACAAAAAATCCTCAGAAATCTACACACAATACCCCATAATGACAAAGAGAAAAGAAAATCTTCACATTTATAAAAAATAAGAAACAGAAATACCTTCTTAAATATTTAAACCCTTTTCAAACCCCATGAGACTCGAATTCTGCTCAGGTGCTTCCTGTTTCCATTGATCATCCTTGAGATGTTTCTACAACTTGATTGTGGTAAATGCAATTGGTTGGAAATGATTTGGAAAGGCTCATACCTGTCTATATTATGTCCCACAGTTGACAGTGCATGTCAGAGCAAAATCCAACCCTTGAGATCGAAGGAATTGTCCGTAGAGGTCCGAGACAGGATTGTGTTGAGGCACAGATCTGGGGTACCAAAAACTGTCTGCAGCATTGGAGGTCCCCAAGAACACAGTAACCTCCATAAATTCTTGAATTGAAGAATTTTGGAACCACCAAGACACTTGCTAGGGCTGGTTGCCCAGCCAAACTGAGCAATCGGGGGAGAAGGGCATTGGTCAGGGAGGTGACCACGAACCCAATGGTTACTCTGACAGAGCTCAATTGTTCCTCTGTGGTGATGGAATAACATTCCAGAAGAACAAGTATCTCTGCAGCACTCCACCAATCAGGCCTTTATGGTAGAGTAGCCAGACGAAAGCCACTCCTCAGTAAAAGGCACACAACAGCCCACTTGGAGTTTGCCAAAAGGCACCTAAAGGACTCTTAGACCATGAGAAACAAGATTATGTCTGATGAAACCAAGATTGAACTCTTTGGCATTGAATTCCAAGCGTCACGTCTGGAGGAAACCTGGCACCATCCCTACAGTAAATCATTGTGGTGGCAGCATCATGCTGTGGGGATGTTTTTCAGCAGCAGGGACTGGGAGACTAGTCAGGATCGAGGCAATATGAATGGAGAAAGGTACAGAGAGATCCTTGATGAAAACATGCTCCAGAGCATTCTGGACCTCAGACTGGGGCGAGGGTTCACCTTCCAACAGGACAACGACCCTAAGCACACAGCCAAGACAACCCAGGAGTGGCTTCGGGGGTAGGTCTTTGAATGTCCTTTAGGGACCCAGCCAGAGTCCAGACTCGATCAAACATCTCTGGAGAGACCTGAAAATAGCTGTGAAGCAACACTCCCCATCCAACCTGACAGAGCTTGAGATGATCTGCAGAGAAGAATGAGAGAAACTCCCCAAATACAGGTGTGCCAAGCTTGTAGCGTTATACCCAAGAAGACTCAGGGCTGTAATTGCTGCCAAAGGATATTCAACAAAGTACTGAGTGAAGGGTCTGAATACTTATGTAAATGTGATAACAGTTTTTTAAATGTTATATAAATTTGCAAAAATTAGCTTTTGCTTTGTAATAATGGGGTATAGCGTAGATTGATGAGGGGGGAGAACGATTGAATACATGTTACACTAAGGCTGTAACCTAACATAATGTGGAAAAAGTCAAGGGGTCTGAATACTTTCCGAAGGCGGTGTATGTCCAGACAGTGAGCCGTAGCAGGGAGCACACAGTGAAACTGTCAGTGACTCCATATGTACTTCAGGCCCTTCCCTTTGTCAGCCCTGCCCTGACACTGTTACTGTGGCACTGTGTATCACTGTGTGTTACTGTATGAATGCACACATACACACCACACATACACACACACACACAGTTATTGACAGCCAATGTCATTGTGAGTGTTTACGAGGAGCAACAGTCCAGCTCATTAAGGTCTGATCATGTATCACAGAGTAAACACCATCAATCAACTGCAGTTAGCACACCTACAAACACACACACACACTGAAATGAAAGACGTCTATGAGAGATTAAGAGACACTGATCTAACTGATCTCAATGATCTAAGACCTCTCTAATGATGTTCTTTTAACCCTGGCAACATCAAGGTGTTCCTGTTTTTCACAGGTTTTTATCCACAGCCACGCTGTGCAGCAAGACGGTATACACACATAGCATGAGCTAGTGAGTGTATTGAGGTGAGAATAAAAGAGAAAGATAGAAAGGATAGGTACGAGTTATTAGGCATCCAAATTGGCCTTAGCAACTCTATTTTTGTCTTCACCTGGAGGCCGATAGAAACGGAGAAATGGACAAGAGAAAAGATAATACATGAAATAGAGGGAGAAAATGAAAACGAAAGAGTTTTGTAGATCCATTCAAGGTTGGGAGGGAGGGAAGAGAGGAGATGAGAGAGAAGGGCTCCCTCTGAGTCATACTTGGAGTTTTCCTCCCCCTCCACTACTCTCACACTCCCATCTCCAACCTCTCTACCTCTTTCTTACTTCTGTCCCTTCTACCTCTCCGCCTGCTCTCTTGCTGTACATGCCTCCTCTGTCATTCATAAATAAAGCTTCCACTGTGTTACACTCTCTTTCTTACTTGACTGAATCATCTTCTCACTCATTCATTCACTCAAACCCTCTCTCTCTCTCTCTCTCTCTCTCTCTCTCTCTCTCTCTCTCTCTCTCTCTGTGTCTCTCTCTCTCTCTCTCTTACAGTGTGTGTGTTGAATACAGATGAGGTAGGGACTGCACCACTCCCCAGCCCTCTCTGAACTGAAGGAGCCCTGAGAGCACACACACACACACACACACACACACACACACACACACACACACACACACACACACACACACACACACACACACACACACACACACACACACACACACACACACACACACACACACACACACACACACACACACACACACACACACACACACACACACACAGAAACAAACACACACAGAAACAAACACACACACACAGAAAAAAACACAAACACACACAGAGCCTCAGTCTCAGGAAACGTGACTATCCGTCCCTCCGCTCACTTTCACTCCTTTATTCAACGACACTGGTCTGTGCCTTAGGGGTCCACTCTGCTCCTCCATTCCTTCCTCATTCCCCCTTTACTTCTCCTCACCTCTGATCTATCTCATCCCCTCATCCAATTTATCTTCTGCTTGTGATAAGATGAGAGATATCAGTCCTATACTCAACTTAAATCACATTTTCTGCTTCACTTGCGCTGAATACAACAGGTATTATTTCACCTTACAGTGAAATGCTTACTTACAAGCCCTTAACCAACAATGCAGTTAAAAAATTAAAAAAGAATAAGAAGTAAAAGTAACAAAGAATTAACAAATAACAAATCATGCTTTATGTCGGATTTTCTTGAGTATAATGGTGGAAGGGTGCTCTTCAGACAGACAACTCTCCAACAGATCACCAGCTTGGAGATACATCAGCAGACACAATGCGGACACAGATAGATCATTTTAGCCACAGCCTGGCAGTGGTTGTGAGCCTGTAATGCTAACGTCATGGCACATGCAATCTACTCACTTGCGAAATACACTCAAGCTCTGCGAGCTTCATCTAGCTAGCTACCGGAAATATTTACAGCAGGACATAAACCGATATGGCTCTGGACTGATGTCCCAACTCTGCCCTTTCCTTTCTGCCAAACTGACTTTCGTCTAAGTACAGACATGTACGTTAGAACATTTGTACATTGTCAGAGGCAACCCATCTGTTTAGAGAGACTACTGATATGCATCCCAAGTGTGCGTGTGCGTGTGTGTGTGTGTGTGTGTGTGTGTGTGTGTGTGTGTGTGTGTGTGTGTGTGTGTGTGTGTGTGTGTGTGTGTGTGTGTGTGTGTGTGTGTGTGTGTGTGTGTGTGTGTGTGTGTGTGTGTGTGTGTGTGTGTGTGTGTGTGTGTGTGTGTACGTGTGTGTTCAAGAAGATGCAGTTGTTCTCTCTCTCTATTACTGCGGATTGAACCAAGGTTTAATAAAGCGTGCAGGGCTCCCAATCTAATAACAACTGCACTCTGGTTATTGGAATGCTCCCTGTACACACACACACACACACACACACGCAGGCACACACACACGCACACAAAATCATACTGAACAAACACCTTACTCATCACCTTCCACCCACCCACAGCAGTTCCACACAGACTGTAGTCAGACTGTACTCAGACACACTAGACATAGCATACAGTATCTGTAATATTTTCTCTGTCATGATCAATTACTGAACGTACTGTACCAGTCTAAAGTTTGGACACGCCTACTTATTCAAGGGTTTTTCATTATTTTTACTATTTTCTACATTGTAGAATAATAGTGAAGACATCAAAACTATGATATAACACATATGGAATCATGTAGTAATCAAAAAAGTGTTAAACAAATCAAAATATATTTTATATTTGACATTCTTCAAAGGAGCTACCCCTTGCCTTGATGACAGCTGTACACTCTTGGCACTCTGTGAAGCATAGACCAGTGGCAATCTGTCCTTTGGAACCAAAAATCCAAAATCCAAAACACCACCGTGTCTTTGTGAGACGCAGAGTAGGTGAACTGATGATTTCTGCATATGCATATGGCAGACATTGCATGTTAGTATTCTCACTGTAACCATAGTAATGTCACAGTGTGTTACCCAAATGCTGCATTGTACTGCTAAATGTACAACCTGTATGCTATACTACATGTACAGTATGTACTACATACAGTATTCACTATGCAAATTGTCTCCTATGTCCCTGTGGTGTAAAGGTACATAGAGTACGTTAGTGTTGTATTCTCTGTCAGTATTCTCTCTCTCTCTCTCTCTCTCTCTCTCTCTCTCTCTCTCTCTCTCTCTCTCTCTCTCTCTCTCACTCTCACTCTCACTCTCACTCTCACTCTCACTCTCTCTCTGTCTCTGTCTCTCTGTCTCTCTCTCTCTCTCTCTTTCTCATATCAAAGATCTTAGACTTTATATCCAGCAACCAATGGCGTTTCTTAAAAACCCTGCCCACCAGAGGGATATTTTAAACCTAAAAATTCAAGGTTTACTTTTGTTTTGTTGGTCTATAACAAAATGTTGTGTGCTAATATTGCATTGATACATCCTTAACATTTGACATGTGCTTTCACAGCATTCAAGTTAAACAACATGTAAGTTTACTTTGTAAATAAAGTTATAGATGCTACCCTTACTGCTATCACTAATTGGTGGCTGCGAGTTCAAAACCCCCTTCGCGGCAAAGTTGTTATTTGAGGAAAGAGAACTTCACTGTTGGTTCTCGAAGTCAAATAACACATATGTGACAAAGTAGATGATTGTAATATGTTGTAAGTGTAGCCTACACATCTATGTAATGTAACAACCATTATCTGTGTAGCAGTGGCAATTATTTGTGTCGGTCTGGAAGAAGTACTCCAACAACAAGCTCCTCATAAAATGTATTTGTAATCTTAATTTCCAATGCTTTGCCTGCACTTCTCTTCTGTTCACAACACACTACCACAATTAGTGCCTAATATGTAGGCTTACTTTTGAAGAGTAGCTTAAGCCTACATTGTGCCACCCCACCGAGCCATGTGTAGTGAGTGACTTCGGTTGTTTCATAGGTTCTGCATAGGTTATTACTGTGCTTGTAATAGGTGGTGAAAGCATGTGCATGTGATTGGGATGACGAACAGAACATGCCATTTCACTTCTGTCATTATGTCAAATGTAAGGCAAACCCGGACAACACTGGGCCAATTGTGCGCCACTCTATGGGGACTCCAAGCCAGATGTGTTTCAGCCTGGATTCAAACCAGGAACTGTAGTGACGCCTCTTGCACTGAGCAGTGCCTTAGACCGCAATTCCACTCGGGAGCCCAATATTCAATAGTGTATCTTTTCAAACTGCCGGGGACTGGGAGTGCAGCCTCGAGAGCACACAGTGTATCCTACCTTTCATTTTCTCATTACTTTTTTTATTTTCCAGTTTAAATTGACTGGATATATTCACTGCACTATTAAGTCTAATATTGAGCTAATTATATCATTAATATGCATACACTTCTAACTTAGGCTACACATCTCAAGCCTGTCTGTCTTCATTGTTCTGTTTCACAGTTACATATTTGGCCTCTCCGCTGCCTCGGCTATTCCTTTTAAATCTTGTGTCCCAGGAAAAGCCAGACTACAATAGCTTGTTGGACAGTTATTTTGACTTATTTTTCTTACTTATAGCCTATTGGAGGAGAGTGAATGTAAATAGGTTACAGCATTAAG
>NC_060173.1:30431367-30456367 GCF_021184085.1 Oncorhynchus gorbuscha | reverse complement strand
CACTGTCAGGGGTCGTTGCATGGTGTTCATGTGAACAGTTTCCCGGTTTTATTGGTGAGCCTGCCGCATGAAGCACACTGTTAATGTCACGTTGGTATAAATGATTCAGGAGACAGGCGCAGGAATGCGTAATAGTTTTTTTTTTTTATTACTCCCAAATTACGGCGTGCCGTGTGAAAGGCACGGGGACGAAGACCAAAAAACACTATACAAAACACAGGGTTGAAATCAAAACAAAAGGAGGAGTACCTCGAATAAATACCACAAGCACTCAATGATTTACACATGGGACAAGACCCGTAATCATCTGCACAATCCACAATGGGATGAATGCCCATAAATAATAAACAGGTACTCACACACACCAACGGACATTGTAACAATAATCGACAGCACTATGGTAAACCAAGAACACACTTATATAGTTACTAATCACTGGGAATAGGGGCCAGGTGTTCGTAATGAATGTTCTGGACGGATCCATGACAGTTAAATCGTTGGCTCATGTCTTGTGACTGGGTTATGGGGAGCAGAACCAATCAGAAAGACCTGTGGGATTTGTTTCCTGACCCTCAATAATCTGTAGTTCAGCATGTCATCCCGATCAGACGTTGGTGGTTCAAAAATGATGCATTCATGTTGTGTTGGAATAGAAAACATGACTCCAAATGATACTTAACATTTCTGAACACTTTTTTTAAAGTTTCACTTTTCTTACATACCCAATAGTTGACATTCATCAATATAGGAGACTATAGTTGTCATGAATAGAATACAATGTTCATGTGATTTGAGGTGTTAGTTTGGAGTGACTCAGATGAAACATTTAATTTGAAGTATGAATGTTGATGTGGGATATGAGTTGATATCAGAGAGAGGATTAAGTGGTGACGCGATGCTGTGGGGTTTTTGAGGAGCTTAAAGTGGCTGTCTGCTAATTGGCAGGCTGGTTTCCTGGTCCTTGATTACAGCTAGCACAGGGTGTATTCAGCTGGAGAAGGTGAATTAGAGGGGGGGAATCATCTCCCTGAAGGTCTACCACTTTTCACTGTTGACACGTTTCTGAATGGAGTGAAGGCAAGCTGATGGCTTAGTGCTGTGTACTGATTCCGTGCCAAGTTAGCGTACAGAGGTAGAGAGGGCGTATACGCAGGAGATTCACAATGATGCAGGATTAAGCTATGATCAGAGAGAGGGATCAGAGCATGTTTCCTCCACCAGAAAGGGTCGATGCAACTGCTTTTCCCGATCATAGTGAACCCTGCCTGTGCTCAGAGTTCTTGGACTGGGCGTCTGGTTCCTTGCTGATTTGCTATTGGTAATGTAGCAGATGTGAACTCGGAGGCTAGTGAAGTGCTAGTGCAGTTGCCAAATGATTGTGACGTCCCCTGTCCTGTGATGTAAGAAGTCAACTGTTGCAAATTTATCCTCCTATTCAGGAAAAATCATTTTGACATACCAATAATCCAACATGTTAACATCCCATCATTCTAACATTCTCCAGACCAGCCCCATGCTGCAACCTGACTTTGCCGTAACCTAGCAACCATGGAAGGATGAGGCTCAGTGAAGCACAGCCAGAGTTCCAGCTGGTGTTCTCTGGTGTGTGTTTGTGTGTGTGTGTGTTTTCTTGTGTGTGTATGTGTGTGTGCTGGAATATATGCGTGTTCGGCTATTTAGCCTTCTTGTTAGCCTGTGTGTGCTAGTGGTAATGTGTGTGTGTGTGACAAAATATATGTGTGTCCAGCTCTTTATCCTTCTTGTTAGACTGCGTGTGCTAGGGGTAATGTGTGTGTGTGTGTGTGTGTTGGGGTAATGGATGAGCTTAGTGGAAATGAGCGCTTGTCTCAGTCCTGCAGCGAAGATCAATATCAACCATACATTCATCTCTAATTACCACAGCAGGTTTCACATGAACACATGCACACACACACACAAGTTCTTAGCCTTGACTAAGAGCACACACATCCCCTTCTAATGCAATATCTGATGGCTAGCTACTTCGTGATTGCCATTGGTGGGTATGTGCCTGTTATTTTGAGGAAATAAAATGTCAGGTATTCCTTGGTGGTGAGGCCTTCTGACATCAATGGGACTGCCTGGTTAAATAAAGGTTAATATTTAAATAAAAACATTCAATTGTCTCCACTTTATCCACAAAGGATACAAGAACTGTGTGATTATTGACTCCACTCAACATTCTGTGACATCGACTTCCCTTTCAGCCACAGTGGAGACTCATCTGTTAACCTGCAATGTACTGTACATTTGCTGTAGTTAACTATATTCTCTCTCTCTCTCTCTCTCTCTCTCTCTCTCTCTCTCTCTCTCTCTCTCTCTCTCTCTCTCTCTCTCTCTCTCTCTCTCTCTCTCCTGTGTCAGTGTTGAGTATAGGAGAAGGAGGTTTCTGGGAGGGCACGGTCAAGGGGAGAACAGGCTGGTTCCCTGCCGACTGTGTGGAAGAGGTTCAGATGAGACAGTATGACCCTCGGCTAGGTAAGGACTGGAGAACACACACACGGGCATACACAACATACACTCTCACTATTCACTGGGTGAACTTACTTGGGTTACCTCGCCCTGTCCACAGGGTGGTGGAACAATGGGTGCTGTCCACAGTGCTGAACAGGCTGGTGGAACTATAGGTACTATCCACGGTGCTGGACAGGCCAGTGGAACTATGGGTGTTTGGTCACGGTGCTGAACAGGCTGGTTGATCTATAGGTGCTGTCCACGGTGCTGAACAGGCTGGCGAAACTATAGGTGCTGTCCATGGTGCTGAACAGGCGGGTGGAACTATAGGTGCTGTCCACGGTGCTGAACAGGCTGGTGGAGCTATAGGTGCTGTCCACAGTGCTGAACAGGCTGGTGGAACTATAGGTGCTGTCCACAGTGCTGAACAGGCTGGTGGAACTATAGGTGCTGAACAGGCTGGTGGAACTATAGGTGCTGTCCACGGTGCTGAACAGGCTGGTGGAACTATAGGTGCTGTCCACGGTGCTGAACAAGCTGGTTGATCTATAGGTGCTGTCCACGGTGCTGAACAGGCTGGTGGAACTATAGGTGCTGTCCACGGTGCTGAACAGGCTGGTGGAACTATAGGTGCTGTCCACGGTGCTGAACAGGCTGGTGGAACTATAGGTGCTGTCCACGGTGCTGAACAGGCTGGTTGATCTATAGGTGCTGTCCACAGTGCTGAACAGGCTGGTGGAACTATAGGTGCTGTCCACGGTGCTGAACAGGCTGGTGGAGCTATAGGTGCTGTCCACGGTGCTGAACAGGCTGGTGGAGCTATAGGTGCTGTCCACAGTGCTGAACAGGCTGGTGGAACTATAGGTGCTGTCCACAGTGCTGACTCAGCCCTGTATGTACAATATTATGTATGCTGACCTCTACTGTTTATACCCTGACTGCGGACACACACGAACAAATGCATGCACGCAGGCACGCACGCACGCACGCACGCACGCACGCACGCACGCACACACACACACACACACACACACACACACACACACACACACACACACACACACACACACACACACACACACACACCTCTGAAGATGCCCACAAACACATGATCTACTCTCACATACTCTGTTGAGGAGGTATCTCACTCAGAAAGAAGTTAAAAAGAGCACATAAAAAGACATGGGGGAAAACATACAGGTACCTGCCAAAATAATGGAAACACTTGAGTCTTAGTCACCAGGTCTCAACCCAATTGAACACTTATGGGAGATTCTGTAGCGACGCCTGTGTTAGCGATTTCCACCACAATCAACAAATGATGGAATTTCTCGTGGAAGAATGTTGTCGCATCGCTCCAATAGAGTTCCAGAGAAAAGTAGAATCTATGCCAAGGTGCATTGAAGCTGTCCTAGCTCGTGGTGGCCCTTATGTTGGTGTTTCCTTTATTTTGGCAGTTACTTGTATATGTTGCATTCATTAATGTCTCTATCTCTGCATGTTTAGAGTAACAGTCAATGCGTACACTATACATTGATTATCGGAAAGTAATCAGACACCTTAAAATTTTCCACATTTTGTTACATTACAGCCTTATTCTAAAATGTATTTTTTTTTAAATTACAGACATTTTTTTACACACAATACCCCATAATGACAAAGTGAAAACAGGTTTTTGTTATTTTAGCAAACTTTTTTTATTAAAAAAGTTTTAAAACTATTCAGACCCTTTTCTATGAGACTTGAAATTGAGCTCAGGTGCATCCGGTTTCCATTGATCATCCTTCAGATGTTTCTACAACTTGTTTGGAGTCCACCTCTGGTAAATTTAATTGATTGGAGATGATTTTGAAAGGTCTCACAGTTGATAGTGCATGTCAGAGCAAAAACCAAGCCATGGACGCCCGGCCAAACTGAGCAATCGGGGGAGAAGGGCCTTGGTCAGGGAGCTTCAAAGTTCCTCTGTTGAGATGAGAGAACCTTCCAGAAGGACAACCATCTTTGCAGCACTCCACCAATCAGGCCTTTACGGTAGAGGGGCCTGACTGAAGTCACTCCTCAGTAAGAGGCACATGGAGTTTGCCAAAAGGCACCTAAAGATTCTCTGGTCTGATGAAACCTAGACTGAACTCCAAGCATCACTTCTGGAGGAAACCAGGTACCGCTCATCACCTGGCCAATATTATTTCTACGGTGAAGCATGGTGGTGGCAGCATCTTGCTATGAGGATGTTTTTCAGAGGCAGGGACTGGGAGACTAGTCAGGACAAGGGAAAAATGAATGGAGCAAATTACAGAGAGATCCTTGATGAAAACCTGTTTCAGACTGGGGCAAAGGTTCACGTTTGGGTCTGAATACTTATGTAAATGTGATATTTCTATTTAATCTGAAAACTTTCTGAATAAACTGTATCTACAAAAGTATGTGGACACCCCTTCAAATGAGTGGATTTGGTACTGACAGGTGTATACATCGACAGCACAACCATGCAATCGCCATCATTTTTTGGCACAATGACGCTGACAGAGATGGTCGCCTCACTTTGAGTCCTTAGGAAACTATGCAACATTTAGTTTTTTTCTGTATTATTTCTTACCTTGTTACCCCAGGAAATATTAAGTCTTATTACATACAACCCGGAAGAACTATTGGATATAAGAGCAACGTCAACTTACCAACAGTACGACCAGGAATCCGACTGATCCCAGAAGCCGACCCAAAACGACGGCACCGCAGAAGGGGCCGACAGAGCAGCCAACTGGTCAGGCTCCTTGGACGTGCTCATCGCCCATCGCTCCAGAGTATACTACTCACCAATGTCCAGTCTCGTGACAACAAGGTAGATGAAATTCAAGCAAGGGTTGCCTTCCAGAGAGACATCAGAGATTGTAACATTCCCTGTTTCACGGAAACATGGCTCTCTCGGGATATGTTGTTGGAATCGGTTCAGCCACTAGTCTTCCCCATGCATTAAGCTGACAGAGATAAACACCTCTCTGGGAAGATGAAGGGCAGATTAACGACTCATGGTGTAATCATAACAACATACAGGAACTCAAGTCCTTATGCTCACCTGACCTAGAATTCCTTACAATCAAATGTCGGCCATATTATCACCAAAGAGAATTCTCGTCAGTTATCATCACAGCTGTATACATTCCCCCTCAAGCAGACACCACAACGGTCCTCAAGGAACTTCACTGGACTCTATGTAAACTGGAAACCATATATCCTGAGGCTGCATTTATTGTAGCTGGAGATTTTCACAAAGCAAAATTGAGAACAAGGCTACCTAAATTATTTTAGAATATTGATTGCAGTACTCGGGGAGGGGGTAATACACTCGATCACTCCTACTCTAACTTCCGCAATGCATACAAAGCCCACCCCCGCCCTCCCTTTGGCAAATCCAACTACAGCGCCATCTTGCCCCTAGCGTCTTATAGGCAGAAACTCAAACAGGATGTAACAGTGACTAGAACCATTCAACGCTGGTCTGACCAATCGGAATCCACGCTTCAAGACTGAGTTTATAAGGAAGTGCTTGGAGATGTTGTACCCACTGTGACTATTAAAACCTACCGTAACCAGAAACTGTGTATGGATGGCGGCATTCGCGCCAAACGGAAAGCACAAACCACTGCATTTAACCATGGAAAGAGGTCTGGGAATATGGATGAATATAAACTCTGTAGTTAGTCCCTCTGCAAGGCAATCAAACAAGCAAAATTACGGAACAGGGACAAAGTGGAGTCGCAATTCAACGGCTCAGACACAAGACGTATGTGGCAGGGTCTATAGGAAATCACGGACAAGAAGAAAACCAGCCATGTCACGGACACCGATGTCACACTTCCAGACAAACTAAACACCTTCTTTGCCCGCTTTGAGGATAATACAGTGCCACCATCACGGCACTCTAACAAGGACTGCGCCCCCCCCCTCTCCTTCTCCGTGGCCGACTTGAGTAAAACATTTAAACGTATGAACCCTCGCAAGGCTGCATCCCGAGCCGCGTTCTCAGAGCATGCGCAGACCAGCAGGCTGGTGTGTTTACAGACATATTCAAATGCTCCCTATTCCATTCTGCTGTCACCACATGCTTCAAGATGGCCACCATTGTTCCTGTACTCACGAAGGCAAAGATAACTGAACTAAATGACTACCGCCCCATAGCACTCACTTTTGTCATCATGAAGTGCTTTGAGAGACTAGTCAAGGATCATATCACGTCCACCTTATCAATCACCCTAAACCCACTTCAATTTGCATACCGCCCCAACAGGTCCAAAGACGATGCAATCGCCATCACACTGCACACTACCCTATCCCATCTGGACAAGAGGAATACATATGTAAGAATGCTATTCATTGACTACAGCTCAGCATTCAACACCATAGTTTCATCCAAGCTCATCATCAAGCTGGAGGTCCTGGGTCTCAAACCCGCCCTATACAATTGGGTCCTGGACTTTCTGACGGGCCGCCCCAAAGGTGGTGTAAGTAGGAAACAACATCTCCACTTCACTGACCCAACACTGGGACCACACAAGGATGTGTGCTCATCCCCCTCCTGTACTCCTTCTTCAACCACGACTGCCTGGCAATGCACGCCTCTAACTCAATCATCAAGTTTGCAGATGACACTACAGTAGCTGGCTTGATTACCAACAATGACGAGACAGCCTCCAGGAAGGAGGTGAGGGCCCTTGGAGTGTGGTGTGAGGAAAATAACCTCTCACTCAGAATCAACAAAATAAAGGAGATGATCGTGGACTTCAAGAAACAGCAGAGGGAGCACCCCCCTATCCACATCAAAGGGACAGCAGTGAGGAAGGTGGACAGTATTAAGTTCCTAGGCGTATACATCACAGACAAACTGAAATGGTCCACCCACACAGACAGTGTGGCGAGGAAGGCGCAGTAGCGCCTCTTCAACCTCGAGAGGCTGAAGAAATTTGGCTTGTCACCCAAACCCCTGTCAAACTTTTACAGATGCACAATCGGGAGCATTCTGTCGGGCTGTATGCCTTCAACCACAAGGCTCTCCAGTGGATGGTGGAGTCTGGGCAAACTACCTGCCCTCCATGACACCTACAGCATCCAATGTCACAGGAAGGCCAAAAAGATTATCAAGGACAACAACCACCTTAGCCATTGCCTGTTCACACTGCCACCATCCGGAAGTGAGGTCAGTACAGGTGTATCAAAGCAGGGATCGAGAGACTGAAAAACAGCTTCTATCTCAAGGCCATCAGACTGCTAAACAGCCATCACTAACTCAGAGAGGCTGCTGCATACATTGAGACAACAATCACTGGACACTTTTCTAAATGGATCACAAGTCACTTTAAACAATGCCACTATAAATAATGCCACTTTAATAATGTTTACATATCTTACATTACTCATGTCATATGTACAGTATGTACTGTATTTTATACCATCTATTGCAACTTGCCTATGCCGCTAGCCCATCGCTCATCCATATATTTACATGTATATATTCTCATTCAGCCCTTTAGATTTGTGTGTATTATAGCTGAAGTCGAAAGTTTACATACACTTAGTTTGGAGTCATTAAAACTCGTTTGTCAACCACTCCACATATTTCTTGTTAACGAACTATAGTTTTGTCAAGTCAGTTAGGACATCTATTTTGTGCATGACACAAGTAATTTTTCCAACAATTGTTAACAGACAGATTATTAAATGTATAATTAACTGTATCATAATTCAAGTGGGTCAGAAGTTTACATACACTAAGTTGACTGTGCCTTTAAACAGCTTGGAAAATTCCAGAAAATGATGTCATGGCATTAGAAGCTTCTGGTGGGCTAATTAGCTTCATTTGAGTCAATTTGAGGTGTACCTGTGGATGTATTTCAAGGCCTACATTCAAACTTAGTGCCTCTTTGCTTGACATCATTGTGTGCTGTCTCCTAGAGATGAACGTAAATTGTTGCGAAAAGTGCAAATCAATCCCAGAACAACAGCAAAGGACCATGTGAAGATGCTGGAAGAAACAGGTACAGAAGTATCCATATCCACAGTAAAATGAGTCCTATATCGACATAACCTGAAAGGCCGCTCAGCAAGAAAGAAGCCACTGCTCCAAAACTGCCATAAAAAAGCCAGACTACGGTTTGCAACTGCACATCGTACTTTTTGGAGAAATGTCCTCTGGTCTGATGAAACAAAAATAGAACTGTTTGGCCATAATGACCATCGTTATGTTTGGAGAAAAAAATGGGATGCTTGCAAGCCAAAGAACACCATTCCAACCGTGAAGCACGGGGATGGCAGCATCATGTTGTGGGGGCGGTTTGCTGCAGGAGGGTCAGGTGCACTTCACAAAATAGATGGCTTCATGGAGGCAGGAAAATTATGTGGATATATTGAAGCAACATCTCAAGACATCAGTCAAATTAAAGCTTGGTCGCAAATGGGTCTTCCAAATGGACAATGACCCCAAGCATACTTCCAAAGTTGTGGCAAAATGGCTTAAGGACAACAAAGTCAAGGTATTGGAGTGGCCATCACAAAGCCCTGACCTCAATCCTATAGAACATGGGTGGGCAGAACTCAAAAAGTGTGTGCGAGCAAGGAAGCCTACAAACCTGACTCAGTTGCACCAGCTCTCCATTCAGGAGGAATGGGCCAAAATTCACCCAACTTATTGTGGGAAGCTTGTGGAAGGCTACCCGAAATGTTTGACCCAAGTTAAACAATTTAAAGACAATGCTATCAAATACTAATTGAGTGTATGTAAACTTCTGACCCACTGGGAATGTGATGGAAGAAATCAAAGCTGAAATAAATCATTCTCTCTACTCTTATTCTGACATTTCACATTTCACGTTCTTAAAATAAAGTGGTGATCCTGACTGACCAAAGGAATTTTCACTAGGATTAAATGTCAGGAATTGTGTAAAACTGAGTGTAAATGTATTTGGCTAAGGTGTATGTAAACTTCCAACTTCAACTGTAGGTAGTTGTTGGGGAATTGTTAGATTACTTGTTAGATATTACTGCACTGTCGGAACTAGAAGCCCAAGCATTTCGCTACACTCGCATTAACATCTGCTAACCATGTGTATGTGACCAATCAAATTTGATTTGATTTGATCTTACATTGGCAGTAAAATGACCTTACTGAAGAGCTCAGTGACTTTCAGCGTGGTATCGTCATACGATGCCACCTTTCCAACAAGTCAGTTTGTCAAATTTCTGTCCTGCTAGAGCTGCCCCGGTCAACTGTAAGTGCTGTTATTGTGAAGTGGAAACGTCTAGGAGCAACAACGGCTCAGTTGCAAAACTCACTACTGAGTTCCAAACTGCCTCTGGAAGCAACGTCAGCAAAATAACTGTTCGTAGGGATCTTCATGAAATGGGTTTCCATGGCCGAGCAGCCGCACACAAGCCTATGATCACCATGCACAATGCCAAGCGTCAACTTGCTGCCATTGAACTTTGGAGCAGTGGAAACGTGTTCTCTAGAGTGATGAATCGCACTCTACTATCTGGCAGTCCGACAGAAGAATCTTGGTTTGGCAGATTCCATGAGAAAGCTGCCTGCCCCAATGCATAGTGCCAACTGTAAAGTTTGGTGGAAGAGGAATAATGGTCTCGGGCTGTTTTTCATGGTTCGGGCTTGGCCCCTTATTTCCAGTGAAGTGAAATCTTAACGCTACAACATGCAATGACATTCTAGATGATTCTGTGCTTCCAACTTTGTGGCAACAGTTTAGGGAATACCTTTCCTGTTTCAGAATGACAATGGCCCTGTGTACAAAGCGAGGTACATACAGAAATGGTTTGTCGAGATCGGTGCGGAGGTATTTGACTGGCCTGCACAGAGCCCTGACCTCAACTTCCATCGGACACCTTTGGGATGAATCGGAACGCCGACTATGAGCCAGGCCTAATCACCCAACATCAGTGCCCGACCTCACTAATGCTGGTGTGGTTGAATGGAAGTGAGTCCCCGCAATCATGTTCCAACATCTAATGGAAAACCTTCCCAGAAGATCTGAGGCTGTTATAGCAGCAAAGGGGAGACCGTCTCCATATTAATGCCCACGATTTTGGAATGAGATGTTCGATGAGCACACGTCCACATACTTTTGGTCATGTCATTCAGGGGTCAGTATCTATCCAGTCATATCGTCAATCTTTGTAGATTCCTTTTTTATGTTTTCTTGAATGTGATTTTTTTGAGGGTGTGTCTGGAGAGGGTTTTGTGAAAATAGGTGTTGAGGAATGTATGTTGTCTTGCCCCCCCCCCATTCCTTGAGGAATCCTGCCGCTTTATGGGATAAGGAGGTCAGGAGGGGTGAGGAGAGAGTGCCTGGGTGAGAGTGCGAGAAGCTGAGAAAAGGGAGGTGTCTAAACACAGGAGGGAGTGAGATAGTGAAGGAGAAGAATAAGGGAGAAAGGACAGAGGAGAATAAATTAATGAGACAACTCTTTCTTTTTCTCCGCTCTCCTTCCTGTCTTTCCTTATTCCCTCTCCTCTCTTGCTGTTTCCCCCTCATCTCCCTCTCTCTTCTCTACTTGTCTCTTATCCCTCCCCTCTTTGTATTTCTCTCCTTCCTTATCTCTCTATTTCTCTTTCCTCTATTTGTCACTTACCCCTCTTCCCTCTGTTTCCTCCCCCTTATCTCTCTCTCCTCTATTTGTCTCTTCCCCCTCCTCTCTCTTAATTTCCCTCCCTCCCTCCCTCCACTTCTCCTTCTCATTCCATGTCCTTCACCCCTTTCCACTGGGTGTTGAAGTACAGACACGTTATATATTTTTTAGATTGTTTAATATTAACTCAGCAAATGATTTTGGTGCAATAAATAAGTCTAGCTAAATAGATCATGCTCAACAGTTAAGGATATGCAGTTGTTTTTGCAGGAATTTCATGTATCCTAGGATACTTCAAAGGTCATGAAATAATAGATAACACACTAGAGGACACACACACAGAAAGACAATCGCACACAAACTCAGGCACACACATTCACACACGTAGACACAAGCATGCACTCACTCAGAAAAACACACACTTGTTTATCTGGTAAGCATTGAGGCATCACTGACAGCCATGGCAATATGTCTCAGCTCAGCTCAGTGAAGCAGGAAAGACAGCCCTGTCTACAATTAACTAACCTAAACAACACTGCTCCCTGTGTCTGTGTGTGTGTGTGTGTGTGTGCGTGTGTGTGATTTTGTCTGTGTGTGTGTGTGCACATAATGTTTTATCCATGTGTTTTACCCGTGTATGCGTGAGTGTGTAGTTGTGTAGTTGTATTGAAATCAGAGTGTGGGTTTGTGAGTAACTAGCTGCGTGCTGCAGGGTCTCTTATACATCACCCTGTGTCGTGACTCTCACTGTCTCATCCCCCTTAATCTATCCAACTGTCTTTGTCTCTCTTTCCCTCTGTCTCTTTCTCTCTTTTTTCTCTCTCCTCCCATTCTCTCCCTTTCCACCTCTCTGTGTTGATTTGGTGATAAGATTTTAGTCAGAGTCAGAGAGAGAGAGATAGAGCGAGGGAGAGAGATAGGGGTAGCGTTAAGGCTAGGGTCAGGCCATCAGTGAATCTGTTGTTATTTATTGTGACACCTCTCTCTCTCACACACACACACACATGCACACGCAGACACACACACAGACACACACACACACACAGACACACCTGCACACAACCACATTGCCAAGGGGACATTAATCTGGGGATGACATTTGATCATTGACTGCAGGTAGGAGAGAGATTTTTTTTTAAAGTAGAAAGAGATTATTGGAGAGAAGGAAGGGGGAGAGGACAGAGGGATGAAGGGAAGGGAAAGAGAAGGGGAGAAGGAGGGAGAGACTGATGGAGAGAATGAGAGCGAGAAAGAAAAGGATATTGATCGAATTCATTAACTCAACAATGAGTGATGTATAACATTTACATTAGAGTTATTTAGAGTATGCTCTTATCCAGAGTGACTTACAGTTAGTGCATTCATTCAGCTAGGTGGGACAACCACATATCTCAGTCGTAATTAAAAAATTTAAGTAGCTATCAGGAAAGTCAGAGCTAGTGATGGGGAAAAAAGTTCAGTTAGTTCACCAAATAGAGGGGAAGGGGGGGTGCTGTGGGATTATTTAAATTAATCTTTGAAGAGGTAAGGTTTCGGGAAGATGGACAGGGACTCTGCAGGCCTAGCTTCAGGGGGAAGCTGGTTCCACCATTGGTGTGCCAGGACAAAAAATAACATTGACGAGGCTTAGCGGGAGGTCAGAGGTGGGAGGTCCAAGAGACCAGAGGTGACAGAACAGAGTACTCGATTGGTGTGTAGGATTTGAGCATAGCCTGGTAGGTAGGGAGGGGCAGTTCCTCTTCCTGTTCCGTAGGAAAGTACCATGTTCTTGTAGTGGATGCAAGCTTTGACTGGATGCCAGTGGAGTGTCCGTAGGACAGGGGGAATACCAGGCACGCTGCATCGTTCTGGATAAGTTGCAGGGGTTTGATGGCACAAGTGGGGAGCCCAGCCAACAACAAGTTGCAGTAGTCCAGATGGGAGATGACAAGTGCCTGGATTAGGACCTGCGCTGCTTCCTGTGTGAGGTAGGGTCGTACTCTACAGATGTTGTAAAGCTTGAACCTGCAGGAGCGAGTCACTGCTTTGATGTTTGCAGAGAACAACAGGGTGTTGTCCAGGCTCAAGGTTCTTTGCACTCTGGGAGGCGGACACTGTGGGGTTGTCAACCATGATGGAGAGGTCCTGGAGCGGACATGGCTTGCCCGGGAGGAATACAAGCTCCTTCTTGTCAAGGTTGAGCTTGTGGTGGTGGGCTGACATCCAAGCTGAGATATCTACCAGGAACGCAAAGAAGGGGGGAGAGAGAAAAGTAATTGAGTGTCATCTGCATAGCAATGACTGGAAATACCATGTGAGGTTATAACAAAGTAAATTGACTTGTGTATAGAGAGAAGAGGGCCTAGAACCGAGCCCTGTGGGACACCAGTAGTGAGAGTATGTGGTGCAGTCACAGATCCTCTCCATATCATCTGGTATGAGCGACCTAACAGGTAGGATGCAATCCAAGTGTGTGCAGAGCTTGAGATGCCCAGCCTGAGAGGGTGGAGAGGAGGATCTGATGGTTTATGTTGTTCAAGGCAGCTGACAGATTTAGGAGGATGAGAACAGAGGAGAGAGAGTCAGCTTTGGCAGTGCCGAGAGCCTCCATGACACAGAGGAGAGCAGTCTCGGTGGAGTGACCCATCTTGAAGCCTGACTGGTTACAGTCAAGAAGATCGTTTGGAGAGAGATAGCAAGAAAGTTGGTCAGAGACAGCATGCTCAAGTGTTTTGGAAATTTAAGAAGAGACACAGAGGAGAGCAGTGACACAGAGGAGAGTAGTCTTGGTTGAGTGACCCATCTTGAAGCCTGACTGGTTAGAGTCTATTTCTTTGTTAGAGTGTTTTTTGATAATAAAATAAATCATGAACACTTTTCAAGCTGCGCTTTGGTCCAACCCTTCCGACGACAGGCGTTACAACTGTTTCAGATAACATTTTGTCCCAGTCTACATAGTGTTAAAGTTACTCTTGTAATGAACATGATGGGAGACAGAGAGCTGGTTTCAAGCGCAGGGCGCAGCAGGTGTTTATTCCAAAGGAACACAGGAGGAGGCAGGTAGCTGAGTCCAGGGGCAGGCAGAAGGTCATACACAGGGGGTCCAAAAAGGCAAGAGTACATGCAGGGAAAAGGCTAGTAAAGGAGTCCGGGAGATCAGGCAATAGTTTGATAACAGGAAATCCGATAGGTTAAAGTACAGGCAGGGAATAGGCAAAAGGCGTCGTTAGTGAGGCAGGCAAATCTATCATACACGGGAGGATTGACTTACAGGAAAACCAGCCCTCTGAATAGAAGTCTGTCACAAAACAAACAATACCTCACAATGATGGGGTGTGAAGAACTGAATGAAATAGTGTGTGATAATGACATACAGGTGTGTCAACAGGTGATCAGAATCCAGGGGATCTGGAGAGTGAGCTGCGTTCAGTGGATCTATGTGTTTGAGAGTGTGAGTTGGAAGCAGACGTTCAGCAGTTCATTTGACTCAAAATGGTGTTAAAATTCACACATAAACATTTTTTAAATTCCATTGAAATAGGTTGCTTGTCAAGCCCTGACCTTAGTATTCTTTGTTTTCTTTATTGTTTTGGCTAGGTCAGGGTGTGACATGGGTGATGAATGTGTTTTTGTACTGTCTAGGGGTTTTGTAGGTTTATGGTGTTGTTTACTTTCTAGGTGTTTATGTATGTCTATGGTTGCCTAGATTGGTTCTCAATTAGAGGCAGCTGTTTATCGTTGTCTCTGATTGGGAACCATATTTAGGCAGCCATCTTCTTTGGGTATTTCCTGGGTTATTGTCTATGTCTAGTTGCCTGTGTATGCACATTTATAATATAGCGTCACGTTCGTTTTGTTATTTTGTATAGTTTAAGTGTTCTTCGTCTTGTGTGGCTCAGTTGGTAGAGCATGGCGCTTGCCATGCCAGAGTTGTGGGTTCGTTTCTCACGGGGTGACCAGTTTGAAAAAATATGAAAATATGTCTGCACTCACTACTGTAAGTCGCTCTGGATAAGAGCGTCTGCTAAATGACGTAAATGTAAATGTAAGATGTATTCATATCGCGCTTTGCCTTGGTCTCCCCCATACGACGAACGAGACAGAATAACCCACCATAACAGGACCAAGCAGCGTGAATGGGAGGAACAGCGCTTAATGGAGAAATGGACCCGGGAGAGGGACGAATGGGTAACAACCTGGGAGGAGATTGAGAGTTGGTCGATCGATCCAGGGAGAATGCCAGAGCCTGCATGGGATTCTTTGGAACAGTGCGAGGAGGGATACAGGAGAATGGAGGAACGACGAAGATATAAGGGTACACGGCTAGCACGGAAGCCCGAGAGGCAGTCCCAATAATTTTTGAGGGGGTTGGCACATGAGGAGATTGGCTAAGTCAGGTAGGAGACCTGAGCCAACTCCTCGTGCTTACCGGGGGGAGCGTGTAACTGGTCAGGCACCTTGTTATGCAGAGATGGGCAAGTGTCTCCAGTGCGCATTTCTAGCCCGGTGCGCTATATTCTAGCTCCTCGCATTGGCTGGGCTAGAATGAGCATCCAGCCAGGACGGGTTGTCAGCTTTACACTCCAGACCTCCAGTACGCCTCCACAGCCCAGTACGCCCTGTTCCTGCTCCTCGCACTCGCCCTGAGGTGCGTGTCCCCAGCCTAGTACCACCAGTGCCGGCACCACGCACCAGGCCTACAGTGCGCCTCCAGGGTCCAGTACTCCCTGGTCCTGCTCCTCGCACTCTCCCTGAGGTGCGAGTCCCCAGCCCGGTACCTCCAGTGCCGGCACCACGCACTAGGCATATAGTGCGACTCGGCAGTCCAGTACACCCTGTTCCTTCTCCCCGCACTCGCCCTGAGGTGCGTGTCTCCAGTCCGGTACCACCAGTGCCGGCACCACGTACCAGGCTTCCTGTGCGTCTCCAGAGTCCAGTACAGTATAGCTTCACGTTAGTTTTGTTATTTTGTATAGTTTAAGTGTTCTTCGTCTTATTAAAGAACATGTATTCATATCACGCTGCGCCTTGGTCTCCTCCATACGAAAGTGACATTGCTTTTACACTGCAACGACTGCCTCATTTTACACTCCGATTTAATTCTGACACTAGAGCTCATTGACTCCTCATAATGTTGAAAATACTCACCCTGGGTTATAATAAGTCAACACTGTCATTTTTACACCCCTTTTTTTCTGTGTAGGGTCGAAGAAGCAGAATCATGAGGGAGAATGATTTAGCAGAAGGGAGAGATTATAAGATAGAAGAGGAGAGAGTAGTGAAAGAGTGAGGGAAGATTGTGATGGCACATGACCATCTGGGTACCGGCTGAGTGTGTAACTGCGTTCGTCGTCGGAAGAGTAGGAGGACCAAAGCGCAGCGTGGTAAGTGTTCATGTTTGTTTATTGAACTGAACACTAATGCAAAATAACAAGAGAATAAATTAAACCGAAACAGTACCGTAAGGTGCAAACACTAAATAGAAAATAACTACTCACAAAACCCAGGTGGGAAAAAGCTACCTAAGGATAGACAGCTGTCCCTGATTGAGAACCATACCCGGCCAAAACAAAGAAATACAAAACATTGAAAAAGGACATAGAATGCCCACCCAAATCACACCCTGACCAAACCAAAATAGAGACAGAAAACGCTCTCTACGGTCAGAGCGTGACAGAGTGGTTAGGTTTGGAGGAAAGGGAAGCAGAAAACGCTCTCTACGGTCAGGGCGTGACAGAGTGGTTAGGTTTGGAGGAAAGGGAGACAGAAAACGCTCTCTACGGTCAGGGAGTGACAGAGTGGTTAGGTTTGGAGGAAAGGGAGACAGAAAACGCTCTCTACGGTCAGGGCGTGACAGAGTGGTTTGGGTTAGAGGAAAGGGAGACAGAAAAGGAAACAAAGTAGTGATCAGAGACTTGGAGGGGGGTTTCAGTTAGATTAGAAGGCGAAAAGCCTCTAGTAAAAAGGAGGTCAAGCGTATTGCCTGCCTTGAGAGTAGGAGGGGACTGGGAAAGGGTGAGGTCAAAGAGGCAAGGAGGGGAAAGAGAGAGTTGGAAAGAGATGTATTAAAGGCGCCCAGTTGAAAAGCAGTGAGCAATTATCAGAAAATTAGCTTATCAAGGTGTCAAGCTCATTGAGGAACTCTCTAAGGGCACCTGGTGGGCGATAGATGACAATAATGTTTGTCATCTATCGCTTGAGTGGACAAGTGACAGTGAAAGCATGGAATTCAAATGAGGAGATTGACAGGTGAGGGAGGGAGAAATGAGTGCCACCAATGCAACGACTAGATGCTCTCGGACATTGAGAGAAAACGTAGTCAGATGAAGAGAGAGAAGCTGGAGTAGGAGTGTTCTCTGGTGTGATCCATGTCTCCATCAGTCTAGAGACTGAAGGGCAGCATACAGTAGGCTGAGATCAAATCGGCATTCCATTGCGCGCAGGGTACACAAAATTAGAAGGGTTGGAGCCAAGGGGTGGGGGAGCATCTGTAAAGCCTATAGGGAGAGGAGTGAGCAGAAGTTACCAAAGCTACAAAAAAGCAAACTGAGATCATCTGAAAATAACTAGGTAAGATACTCTAGTGATAGAGTGGTGTGGTGGAGCCCTCCTCTCTTTCCTTCCTCAAATAAATCCGCAGAACAACTCGGCAGAACCATCTTTTTTTTTCAATTTCAAGCTGCTGCCGTGGGTGTATAGGTGTTTGCATTTGTTTGTATGTGTGTGTGTGACTTAACATGGGGATCTCACAACTTTTTAATCTAAGTTGTGTTACTGACCGTTTTAGCTACTATTTAGTTTTAGTAACAAGGTTTGACATTTCTTAATGGTTTATTTATCTTATTTTCTTTCTCTCTTTTCCTCTTCCCTTTCATCTCTTTCCCACTTTGTCCCCTCACTCGCTCCATCCCTGTCTCCATCCCTGTCTCCATCCCTGTCTCCATCCCTGTCTCCATCCTTGTCTCCTTCCCTGTCTCCATCCCTGTCTCCATCCCTGTCTCCATCCCTGTCTCCATCCTTGTCTCCTTCCCTGTCTCCATCCCTGTCTCCTTCCCTGTCTCCATCCCTGTCTCCTTCCCCGTCTCCATCCCTGTCTCCATCCCTGTCTCCATCCCTGTCTCCATCCCTGTCTCCATCCCTGTCTCCTTCCCTGTCTCCATCGCTGTCTCCATCCCTGTCTCCATCCCTGTCTCCATCCTTGTCTCCTTCCCTGTCTCCATCCCTGTCTCCATCGCTGTCTCCATCCCTGTCTCCATCCCTGTCTCCATCCCTGTCTCCATCCCTGTCTCCTTCCCTGTCTCCATCCCTGTCTCCATCCCTGTCTCCTTCCCTGTCTCCATCCCTGTCTCCATCCCTGTCTCCATCCCTGTCTCCTTCCCTGTCTCCTTCCCTGTCTCCATCCCTGTCTCCATCGCTGTCTCCATCCCTGTCTCCATCCCTGTCTCCATCCCTGTCTCCTTCCCTGTCTCCTTCCCTGTCTCCATCCCTGTCTCCATCGCTGTCTCCATCGCTGTCTCCATCGCTGTCTCCATCCCTGTCTCCATCCCTGTCTCCATCCCTGTCTCCATCCCTGTCTCCATCGCTGTCTCCATCCCTGTCTCCATCCCTGTCTCCATCCCTGTCTCCATCCCTGTCTCCATTCCCTCCGTCCCTCCTCAGTGCTGACTAGTTGAATGACTCACAGACTTATGAATCACCAGTCAGATACAGACTGCTCTATTTTTAGCCGGGAGTCTCTCCTCCCTCCCTTTCCTCTATGTCTATACCTCACTCTCTAGCTCCTTCTCTATGTCTATACCTCACTCTCTAGCTCCTTCTCTACTCTCCTGGAATGGTAATCACAGGACCTCTGCAACAGCAGAGGAAACGGAGTCATGGTTGAGAGAGAAAAGAAAAGAAGAGAGAGCAGGCAGAAGAAAGAGTTGTGGGCATTGAGGATGCATCACACACACACAGATCTAATAACTAGCTAGGGCTGCATTTGATCCCAGAGCTCTGAAATGAGGCAGTAATAATGACATCATACAGAAACTCTAAAGTGCTATGTTTACAAGGTCATGCACGTTAACACGCCTCTCTCCTGATGATATGATGATATGATGAGATACTTTAGTACAAAGAGATGGACAAGAAGAAGAAATGAGATACAGACAACATAATACAATGCTAACAAATCTAATCGCCAAGTCAGTCAATGAATCATGCCATGACCTTAGGCAGATGTGTATAGGAGAACCCGATGAGACCAATACTCACTTTTTTTTAGGTAAATACAAATCTCTGACAGTCACAGCACTATTGATCCCATCTAGTTGTGATCGCTTACAGCAATACATGTTTATGGGTTATTAGCCTCTGATGGAGGCAATATGCTAATTCTAAAACACACACACTGTAAGTAACACTATTGGTCTTAGTGTTACCTGTAAGTCAGCAGAGATATTAGCATAGCCAGAGAGAGAGGGAGGAGAGAAAAGAATAGAGAGAAAGAGAGAAGAAGAAGAAGAAGAACGAGGGGGAGGGAGGGAGCAATTGTAGGAGGACATGTATTTAGCATTAATTATTATTTTTATTTTTTAAAATGGGTGTGGGGTAGATCAGCTTTAATATTGCAGTTAGATTGTAGCTTCCATTAATGTAATTGTCTGCATCATTTCCAATCCCCCATATATTTTTAATGAAGACATGAAATAACACAGATGGAATCATGTAGTAACCAAAAAGGTGTTAACCCTCCTGCTGTGTTCCGGTCGAATTGGACCGATTTACAAGTTTTCAAGTTATTTAATTCTGATTGTCATAAGGTTCCAGGACTTTGTCCACACAGTGCATCTGAACACACAAAATAGATTTGGATGATATTCATAAAATTGGGGTGTTTTATTTAACTTTTGTACACCTGTGGTGTTCCCGGTCCAAAAATGACCGGTCATTTAAAATGAATGGGTGAGAATACAATTAGTGTATAAAATTGAGTTCAGGTACATGCCCATTCATCAGATGGACACACTTCCTCTCCCATACCCCCACATGCATGTGTGTTTGAGCACACACACACACACACACACACACACACACACACACACACACACACACACACACACACACACACACACACACACACACACACACACACACACACACACACACACACACACACACACACACACACACACACACACACACACACACACACACACACCTCACTTCCCTTCTTGGTTTCCATGTCAACCCCCATGGGAACCTTTCCCCAATAGAATCTTTCCCCCACGGGAACCACACCTGTTGGCATTCTCACAAACAATTGTAACATTGTTTCAATAATATATAGAACTGTTCTCTCAGCTCTGGTATATAAAGCTTTTTTGAGGCCTTGCTCACAATTCATTCTGTGGCAGCACAATGACCAAACGATATACTGTATGTGAGGCTCTTGATCATATCTTTGATCATGACACTGGTGAGGAGGAGAGAGTCCTTGTTAAACTTTGACACAAAGTAGTCTGTGATAAATAGCACAATATGTTTCATCTGAATATTTGTTATAGTCAAAATAATCCATACATTATGCTTTGTTTTACTCAAAACAATTAGTTGTATGAGCTCCGGTCAATGAGGCCTACAGGCCAGAAAAAGCAAATAGAAGTTTAAAACTTGTAATGTTCACAAGAACTTAAGTTGATAAAAAGATCTAACACAACATTAGGTGATAATATATGTGTTATTATGGATTTATAATCAGCTATAATGGGGTGGTCATTTTGGACCCGGAACACAGAATTAATTAACATGAAACGAACACAACAAGAGGGTTAAACAAATCTAAATATATTTTAGTTTTTTGATTCTTCAAAGTAGCCACCCTTTGCCTCGTTAACAGCTGTGCACACTATTGGCATTCAGTCTTGAAGGAGTTTCCACATATGCTGAGCACTTGTTGGCTGCTTTTCCTTCATTCTGTGGTCCAACTCATCCCAAACCATCTCAATTGGGTTGAGGTCGGGTGATTGTGGAGACCAGGTCATCTGATGCAGCACTACATCACTCTCGTTCATGGTCAAATAGCCCTTACACAGCCTGGAGGTGTGTTGGGTCATTGTCCTGTTGAAAAACAAATTATAATCTCACTAAGCGCAAACCAGATAGGATGGCGTATCGCTGCAGAATGCTGTGGTAGCCATGCTGGTTAAGTGTGCCTTGAATTCTAAATATATTACTGACAGTGTCACCAGTAAAGCACCCCCACACCATAACACCTCCTCCTTATTGCTTTATACGTTCACCTACTCTGCGTCTCACAAAGACACAGAGGTTTGAACCAAAAATCTCATATTTGGACTCATCAGACCAAAGGACAGATTTCTGCCAGTCTAATGTCCATTGCTTGTGTTTCCTGGCCTAAGCAAATCTCTTCTTCTTATTGGTTGCCTTTAGTAGTGGTTTCTTTGCAGCAATTCGACCGTGTTCTCTGAACAGTTGATGTTGAGATGTGTCTGTTACTTGAACTCTGTGAAGCATTTATTTGGGCCACAATTTCTGAGGCTGATAACTCTAATGAACTTATCTTCTGCAGCAGAGGTAACTATGGGTCTTCCTTTCCTGTGGCAATCTTCATGAAAGCCTGTTTCATCATCGCACTTGATGGCTTTCGCGACTGCACTTGAAGAAACTTTCAAAGTTCTTGAAATGTTCCGTATTGACTGACCTTCATGTCTTAAAGTAATGATGGACTGTCGTTTGTCAATGCTTATTTGAGCTGTTCTTGCCATAATATGGACTTGGTCTTTTACCAAATAGGGCCATCTTCTGTATACCACCCCTACCTTGTCACAACACATTGGCTCAAACGCTGATTGGCTCAAATGCATTAAGAAGGAAATAAATTCCACAAATTAACTTTTAGCAAGGTACCCCTGTTAATTGAAATGCATTTCAGGTGACTACCTCACAAAGTTCTTTGAGAAAATGCCAAGAGTGTCCAAAGCTGTTGTCGTGTATTTGGCTATGCAGGATTAAAAATATGACATGCTATTCTATAAAATGATTGAGCTAATCATGTAAATGTAATTAACTAGAGAGTTGGGCACCACAAATATTATTTATAGAGCTGTTATCTTCCGAATAAAATCTTAAAGACCTAGTAATATTTTACATCAATAGTAGTCAATATTAATCGCCGTATTAATTCAGTCTCATCTGAAAGTTGTAAATTCTTGGTTATCTGCAAGAACCCTGGCTAACAAGTTGAATCAGCAATACAAAATTGGGTTTAATTATTTATTTACTAAATACCTAACTAATCACACAGAATTACACATACACATTTAAATCATAACTTGATTACAAATTACATCATAGAGGAAAACGTCCCTAGCGGGCAGAACAGATATGACAGCTGGTTACACAAAAGAAAAGGGTCTGGGTTTGAGTGAAAGAGCGGGAAGACTGAGGAACAAAGGGCGAAGCTGTGCTATCGTACATACAGTATCTTATGCATTCTAAATTACAGGCCATTTGGAAAAGGTAAATGCAATAAATATTTACTCTGAGCTGCCATTCGGTAGGTTGGTGGTAGATGGAAGGCCGTGTTGCCCAACCGAGTCCTTTGTCCTTTGAAGAATGTCTCTGCTGGTAAATTGAATACGTTGTAGTAACGTCGTTGTGTGGTAGACGGGGTACTCTGTCTGTTCCTTCCTAACCCTCGTTTGCAGCGGCTGTTGCTAACTCAACGGCTAGGAGGTATCACTTCTGTAGTGAATGAGAGTTCAAAGTTCATACCATTCGCAACCAAAGCTCACGCTGATGTTGGCTTCGTTCTATAGTTATTATCTGAACCATTCGGACATCGGACCGTCGTCCTCACGTCCTCAGAACAGGAGGTTACATTGTCGTCAAGGGCTTATATAGGAAGGGAGAGGAGGGCGTGTTTGAAAAGTTTTATGGCTCATGTCCTTTCACAGGGGCGGGCCACTGACTGAGCAGAGCCCTATCTTATGAAAACCCAAATCTCACATTTTAGAAGCTAAAATCACATTTCATCCCATCACGAATAATTTCAAATTCAAACATTTAAATTGAACAACAATTCCATGTGAATCCGATAACTCTGATGTGTAGACTTTCCATGGTAGAATTGATGTCATCTTATCATTGATGAGAATGTCTCAGATGACAACTGAACTGACATCATATTCATTAAGTACCATTGGTCAGATTACCAGAATATTGTTCATTTCCCCCCACCTTCTGATGTTCCCAGAATCTCTATGTTAACCAAGGATTTTGCAAATGTAACATCAGTAGGGTAGAGAGAGGAAAAAGGGGTGAAGAGTTATTTATGACTGTCATAAACCTACATCCCAGGCCAACGTCATGACACTGTCATAAAGGCATAGGTTGGCTACTTTGAAGAATCTCAAATATACAATATATTTTGATTTGTTTAACACTTTTTTGGTTACTACATGATTTCATGTGTTATTTAACAGTTTTGATGTCTACACTATTCTTATACAATGTATAAAATAGTAAACTAAAGAAAAAGACATGAATGAGTAGGTGTGTCCAAACTTTTGACTGGTACTGTGTATAATTATTGAGTGTGTGTGTGTGTGTGTGTGTGTGTGTGTGTGTGTGTGTGTGTGTGTGTGTGTGTGTGTGTGTGTGTGTGTGTGTGTGTGTGTGTGTGTGTGTGTGTGTGTGTGTGTGTGTGTGTGTGTGTGTGTGTGTGTGTGTGTGTGTGTGTGTGTGTGTGTGTGTGTGTGTGTGTGTGTGTGTGTGTCAGCTGAGTGACTTCTACTGTCTCTGCGTTTCATCAGAAATCAGTCAAGTGTGCAGATTTAAGACATATTCAGACACACACACATACAGAGAGAGAGAAATAGAGAGAGTGTAGACATAGCCATATTAAATCAGAATATAAGCTCTAGCAGGCCCCACAGTGGAGCAAAGACTAATCACTTTGACAAGGCGTACATAGGGTGACACACACGCGCAAGTGCACACACACACCAGCCTGGTCACCGTGACAAGTCATTCGACATCCATCCATGTCTGAGGACGTTGGGAGATGATGTGGAAACCAGCCACTAGAGGCAACAGTGAGTGCTGTTGGTTTTTCCAGCAGGACAATGCTCCATGCCACACATTCAGGTCAATCAAGGTGTGGATGGAGGACCACCAGATCAAGACCCTGTCATGGCCAGCCCAATCTCCAGGCCTGAATCCCATTGAAAACCACCAGATCAAGACCCTGTCATGGCCAGCCCAATCTCCAGACCTGAACCCCATTGAAAAACTCTGGAATGTGATCAAGAGGAAGATAGATGTCATTTTCTGCAAATAAATAAATATACAATATTTTAATTTGGAATTTGGGAGAAATGTTGTCAGTAGTTAATAGAATAAAACACAAATGTTCATTTTACCCAAACACATACCTATAAATAGTAAATCCAAAGAAACAGATAATTTTGCTGTACACACACACACACACACACACACACACACACACACACACACACACACACACACACACACACACACACACACACACACACACACACACACACACACACACACACACACACACACACACACACACACACACACACACACACACACACACACACACACACAGGCACATCTATGTCTTACTATACTTGTGTGGACTTTTTGGGGACCAACAATTGATTCCCATTCAAAATCCTATTTTCCCTCAACCTAACCTTAACCGCTAACACTAATTAACACTAATTGTGTCCCCACGTCTCTGATTTTTGGTTGGTTTACTATTCTTGTGAGAACTTTGGTACTCACGAGTATAGTAAAACGTGTCCACACACACACCCACGCACACACACAACATACATCTGATATTACCTACAAGGAAAAGTGGCTGAGACAGGCCTCTCACTGT
>NC_060173.1:30411367-30426367 GCF_021184085.1 Oncorhynchus gorbuscha | reverse complement strand
AACTGGGCCTGGAGTAAGGAGTGTGTGTGTGTGTGTGTGTGTGTGTGTGTGTGTGTGTGTGTGTGTGTGTGTGTGTGTGTGTGTGTGTGTGTGTGTGTGTGTGTGTGTGTGTGTGTGTGTGTGTGTGTGTGTGTGTGTGTGTGTGTGTGTGTGTGTGCTCGCTGGGTTAGGTCAGGTGTGTGCCAGAGGTGAGTGCGTTAAAGCAGGTATAGTTTAGCTGGGCTTGTTGTGTGAGCTGGAGGTCAGGAAGGTGATTCAGCCAGCTGGCCATGTTACTGGCTTACTGCTGGAGAGAGTGGAGGCAGGTAATGCATGGCCAACAGAGAAACACACAGGTGAGGTTGTAGGGGTACATACGTGTGTGTTAATTGAGGTGAAGCGCCTTGCGTCCTTCAAAGGACAGAACAGCTCTTGCATCCTGCCAAGAGAGAAGCAGTACTACGTGGGCACACACACGCACACACGCGTACACACACACACACACACACACACACTCCACCATACGTGTTAGTAAGTGTACAGTTCAAGTTGAGGGGCTCATTTGAATTTCCTGTTTTTTCAGCTATTGGCTTAGCTTTCACAGAAAATTGAATATTAATAATGCATGTATTTAATATGCTGACCGTTTTTGTTGAAAGTGTTTTTATTGCCATCTGCCTTGCCAGCCACAGATGCACATGTCTTAAACCCTCTACAGTCTAAGCCCTGTCTAAGCCAGGGAGGGGGGTGGGTTGTTATTAAAGGTCATACCAAGGATCATTTAGCAATTTGATTTGGAATTTTAAGACCCCTTGAAGAATATATAAAAACAACAAAAACATTTTTGATAAAAAATGTAATTTGGCCTTAATGCTATTAGCCAATAGAAATGCACTGAATAACAGATTCACTACATGTAACAACAGATAGTCCCCAAACAATCTAAAGGAAGTTTGTTCTGAAGTGTCCATCTAATATCTGAGCAATATAAGACTATCATGTTTGGGAGAAACTCACCTTTCCACAGAAGTGTCATATTAGTGTGTAGCCCAAACTGTTCAGACGCTACAGACTTTCAGACACTACAGACGCGAGAAGACCAATTTTCAGGATGTCTCCTGGTCCTACCTGACAGACGTCATTTCCGGTCACAACTTGCAGGCTTGTTTTCAAATTGCTGTGCGTTTTGTTGCCAACCTATTTTGCTACCTGACAACTTTACGGGTTTCACTTTTTAATTACCGTTCATATATTTATTTTTTCCTCGACTTTTTCACTCCGGACGCTTTATCTGGACACGATTCGTCAGGACCTCCAACAGCCGAAGCTAAGTAGTAACATTAACATGATGCCTTCTAATTGCAGCCGCTGTGCTCGCCTTACGGCGAGGATAGCTGTACTGCAAGCCCAGCTTCAGACGCAATCGTTAGGCAAGGGTAATTTCAGTGTAGGAAAGGATGAAACAGCGTCTGTGCCACCAGTAAGTACAGATAGTAGTATAAATCCCCTGGCACAGTCCCCGCAGCCGGACAACTTTCTCACGGTTTCTGGTAGGAAATGCTGTAGGAACGCTCAACCGGTGTCGCTCATTCAGCAGACAGAAACTTTCAACCGGTTCTCCCCATTAAGCAGCGGGTCGGTGTCAGAGGCCGAGTCTTCTCTGGTCTCTACTCCTCCCGTTACGGGGTCTGAGACGCCGAAGCTTCCCACCATTAGCTCTGACAAATTGAAAACTCTAGTCATTGGCGACTCCATTACCCGCAGTATTAGACTTAAAGCGAATCATCCAGCGATCATACACTGTTTACCCGGGGCAGGGCTACCGACGTTAAGGCTAATCTGAAGATGGTGCTGGCTAAAGCTAAAACTGGCGAGTGTAGAGAGTATAGAGATATTGTTATCCACGTCGGCACCAACGATGTTAGGATGAAACAGTCAGAGATCACCAAGCGCAACATAGCTTCTGCGTGCATATCAGCTAGAAAGATGTGTCGGCATCGAGTAATTGTCTCTGGCCCCCTCCCAGTTAGGGGGAGTGATGAGCTCTACAGCAGAGTCTCACAACTCAATCGCTGGTTGAAAACTGTTTTCTGCCCCTCCCAAAAGATAGAATTTGTAGATAATTGGCCCTCTTTCTGGGACTCGCCCACAAACAGGACCAAGCCTGACCTGCTGAGGAGTGACGGACTCCATCCTAGCTGGAGGGGTGCTCTCATCTTATCTGCCAACATAGACAGGGCTCTAACTCCTCTAGCTCCACAATGAAATAGGGTGCAGGCCAGGCAGCAGGCTATTAGCCAGCCTGCCAGCATAGTGGAGTCTGCCACTAGCATAGTTAGTGTAGTCAGCTTAGCTATCACCATTGAGACCGTGTCTGTGCCTCGACCTGGGTTGGGCAAAACTAAACATGGCGGTGTTCGCCTTAGCAATCTCACTAGGATAAAGACCACCTCCATTCCTGTCATTACTGAAAGAGATCATGATACCTCACATCTCAAAATAGGGCTACTTAATGTTAGATCCCTTACTTCAAAGGCAATTATAGTCAATGAACTAATCACTGATCATAATCTTGATGTGATTGGCCTGACTGAAACATGGCTTAAGCCTGATGAATTTACTGTGTTAAATGAGGCCTCACCTCCTGGCTACACTAGTGACCATATCCCCCGTGCATCCCGCAAAGGCGGAGGTGTTGCTAACATTTACGATAGCAAATTTCAATTTACAAAAAGAAAATGACGTTTTCGTCTTTTGAGCTTCTAGTCATGAAATCTATGCAGCCTACTCAATCACTTTTTATAGCTACTGTTTACAGGCCTCCTGGGCCATATACAGCGTTTCTCACTGAGTTCCCTGAATTCCTATCAGACCTTGTAGTCATTGCAGATAATATTCTAATCTTTGGTGACTTTAATATTCACATGGAAAAGTCCACAGACCCACTCCAAAAGGCTTTTGGAGCCATCATCGACTCAGTGGGTTTTGTCCAACATGTCTCTGGACCCACTCACTCTCACAGTCATACGCTGGACCTAGTTTTGTCCCATGGAATAAATGTTGTGGATCTTAATGTTTTTCCTCATAATCCTGGACTATCAGACCACCATTTTATTACGTTTGCAATTGCAACAAATAATCTGCTCAGACCCCAACCAAGGAACATCAAAAGTCGTGCTATAAATTCACAGACAACACAAAGATTCCTTGATGCCCTTCCAGACTCCCTCTGCCTACCCAAGGACGCCAGAGGACAAAAATCCGTTAACCACCTAACTGAGGATCTCAATTTAACCTTGCGCAATACCCTAGATGCAGTTGCACCCCTAAAAACTAAAAAAATGTCTCATAAGAAACTAGCTCCATGGTACACAGAAAATACCCGAGCTCTGAAGCAAGCTTCCAGAAAATTGGAACGGAAATGGCGCCACACCAAACTGGAAGTCTTCCGACTAGCTTGGAAGGATGGTACCGTGCAGTACCGAAGAGCCCTTACTGCTGCTCGATCGTCCTATTTTTCTAACTTAATTGAGGAAAATAAGAACAATCCGAAATTCCTTTTTGATACTGTGGCAAAGCTAACTAAAAAGCAGCATTCCCCAAGAGAGGATGACTTGCACTTTAGCAGTGATAAATTCATGAACTTCTTTGAGGAAAAGATTATGATTATTAGAAAGCAAATTACGGACTCCTCTTTAAACCTGCGTATTCCTCCAAACCTCAGTTGTCCTGAGTCTGCACAACTCTGCCAGGACCTAGGATCAAGAGAGACGCTCAAGTGTTTTAGTACTATATCTCTTGACACAATGATGAAAATAATCATGGCCTCTAAACCTTCAAGCTGTATACTGGACCCTATTCCAACTAAACTACTGAAAGAGCTGCTTCCTGTGCTTGGCCCTCCTATGTTGAACATAATAAACGGCTCTCTATCCACTGGATGTGTACCAAACTCACTAAAAGTGGCAGTAATAAAGCCTCTCTTGAAAAAGCCAAACCTTGACCCAGAAAATATAAAAAACTATCGGCCTATATCAAATCTTCCATTCCTCTCAAAGATTTTAGAGAAGGCTGTTGCGCAGCAACTCACTGCCTTCCTGAAGACAAACAATGTATACGAAATGCTTCAGTCTGGTTTTAGACCCCATCATAGCACTGAGACGGCACTTGTGAAGGTGGTAAATGACATTTTGATGGCATCGGACCGAGGCTCTGCATCTGTCCTCGTGCTCCTAGACCTTAGTGCTGCTTTTGATACCATCGATCACCACATTCTTTTGGAGAGATTGGAAACCCAAATTGGTCTACACGGACATGTTCTGGCCTGGTTTAGGTCTTATCTGTCGGAAAGATATCAGTTTGTCTCTGTGAATGGTTTGTCCTCTGACAAATCAACTGTACATTTCGGTGTTCCTCAAGGTTCTGTTTTAGGACCACTATTGTTTTCACTATATATTTTACCTCTTGGGGATGTTATTCGAAAACATAATGTAAACTTTCACTGCTATGCGGATGACACACAGCTGTACATTTCAATGAAACACGGTGAAGCACCAAAATTGCCCTCGCTAGAAGCATGTGTTTCAGACATAAGGAAGTGGATGGCTGCAAACTTTCTACTATTAAACTCGGACAAAACAGAGATGCTTGTTCTAGGTCCCAAGAAACAAAGAGATCTTCTGTTGAATCTGACAATTAATCTTAATGGTTGTACAGTCGTCTCAAATAAAACTGTGAAGGACCTCGGCGTTACTCTGGACCCTGATCTCTCTTTTGAAGAACATATCAAGACCATTTCGAGGACAGCTTTTTTCCATCTACGTAACATTGCAAAAATCAGAAACTTTCTGTCCAAAAATGATGCAGAAAAATTAATCCATGCTTTTGTCACTTCTAGGTTAGACTACTGCAATGCTCTATTTTCCGGCTACCCGGATAAAGCACTAAATAAACTTCAGTTAGTGCTAAATACGGCTGCTAGAATCCTGACTAGAACCAAAAAATTTGATCATATTACTCCAGTGCTAGCCTCTCTACACTGGCTTCCTGTCAAAGCAAGGGCTGATTTCAAGGTTTTACTGCTAACCTACAAAGCATTACATGGGCTTGCTCCTACCTACCTCTCTGATTTGGTCCTGCCGTACATACCTATACGTACGCTACGGTCACAAGACGCAGGCCTCCTAATTGTCCCTAGAATTTCTAAGCAAACAGCTGGAGGCAGGGCTTTCTCCTATAGAGCTCCATTTTTATGGAACGGTCTGCCTACCCATGTCAGAGACGCAAACTCGGTCTCAACCTTTAAGTCTTTACTGAAGACTCATCTCTTCAGTGGGTCATATGATTGAGTGTAGTCTGGCCCAGGAGTGGGAAGGTGAACGGAAAGGCTCTGGAGCAACGAACCGCCCTTGCTGTCTCTGCCTGGCCGGTTCCCCTTTTTCCACTGGGATTCTCTGCCTCTAACCCTGTTACGGGGCTGAGTCACTGGCTTGCTGGGGCTCTCTCGTGCCGTCCCTGGGGGGGTGCGTCACCTGGGTGGGTTGATTCACTGTTGTGGTCGGCCTGTCTGGGTTTCCCCCCTTTGGGTTGTACCGTGTCGGAGATCTTTGTGGGCTATACTCGGCCTTGTCTCAGGATGGTAAGTTGGTGGTTGTAGATTTCCCTCTAGTGGTGTGGGGGCTGTGCTTTGGCAAAGTGGGTGGGGTTATATCCTTCCTGTTTGGCCCTGTCCGGGGTGTCCTCGGATGGGGCCACAGTGTCTCCTGACCCCTCCTGTCTCAGCCTCCAGTATTTATGCTGCAGTAGTTTATGTGTCGGGGGCTAGGGTCAGTTTGTTTATCTGGAGTACTTCTCCTGTCCTATTCGGTGTCCTGTGTAAATCTAAGTGTGCGTTCTCTAATTCTCTCCTTCTCTCCTTCTTTCTCTCTCTCGGAGGACCTGAGCCCTAGAACCATGCCCCAGGACTACCTGACATGATGACTCCTTGCTGTCCCCAGTCCACCTGGCCATGCTGCTGCTCCAGTTTCAACTGGCCTGGGCCCTAGGACCATGTCCCAGGACTACCTGACATGAGGACTCCTTGCTGTCCCCAGTCCACCTGGCCATGCTCCTGCTCCAGTTTCAACTGTTCTGCCTTACTATTATTCAACCATGCTGGTCATTTATGAACATTTGAACATCTTGGCCACGTTCTGTTATAATCTCCACCCGGCACAGCCAGAAGAGGACTGGCCACCCCACATATGCTCTCTCTAATTCTCTCTTTCTTTCTCTCTCTCGGAGGACCTGAGCCCTAGGACCGTGCCCCAGGACTACCTGACATGATGGCTCCTTGCTGTCCCCAGTCCACCTGACTGTGCTGCTGCTCCAGTTTCAACTGTTCTGCCTTATTATTATTTGACCATGCTGGTCATTTATGAACATTTGAACATCTTGGTCATTTTCTGTTATAATCTCTACCCGGCACAGCCAGAAGAGGACTGGCCACCCCACATAGCCCGGTTCCTCTCTAGGTTTCTTCCTAGGTTTTGGCCTTTCTAGGGAGTTTTTCCTAGCCACCGTGCTTTTACACCTGCATTGTTTGCTGTTTGGGGTTTTAGGCTGGGTTTCTGTACAGCACTTTGAGATATCAGCTGATGTACGAAGGGCTATATAAATAAATTTGATTTGATTTGATTTGATTTGATAAACATCACTCTAGCTCTGCCACGTTTCGCTGCAGATCAGGAAGTGTGACACTGGTTGATGCTGTGAATTGAAATGCATCCAATAAAAAACGGACAGATTTGTGTGTTTTATTATGCTAATTAGATCGGCGCGTAAATCGACTCTACCTTAAGTCTGAACACCACCACCTTCATTGAAATCCCTCTTTACTTCAGGCCCTTTATAGAGCCACTTCTTACTGAAGTCTGAGCGGTTGTTTTGGGTCCTGTACTGGGCCCGTTGAGTTTGGGGGATCAAAATAAAATGTCATTGTAACGGTTCTCTTGTGGTGAAGGAGAGTCGGACCAAAATGCAGCGTGTAGATTGCGATCCATGTTTATTCAACTAACGTAACACGAATCTAAATATAAACACTACAATAAACGTAACAAAAACCGAAACAGCCTAATACTGGTGCACATACACACAGAACAAGGACATCAAGACACTAAGGACAATCACCCACGAAACACACAAAGAATATGGCTGCATAAATATGGTTCCCAATCAGAGACAACGATAAACATGTGCCTCTGATTGAGAGCCATCTCCAGACAGCCATAGACTTAACTAGAACACCCCACTAAGCTACAATCCCAATACATACACACCACATACAAAAACCCATGTCACACCCTGGCCTGACCAAATAAATGAAGATAAACTCAAAATACTTCGACCAGGGCGTGACAGAACCCCACCCCCCTAAGGTGCGGACTCCCGAACGCACCTCAAAACAATAGGGAGGGTCCGGGTGGGCGTCTGTCCATGGTGGCGGCTCCGGCGCGGGACGTGGACTCCACTCAAACACTGTCTTAGTCCCTCCTCCTCACGTCCTTGGATAGTCCACCCTCACCGCCGACCATGGCCTAGTAGTCCGCACCCAGAACCCCACTGGACTGAGGAGCAGATCGGGACTGAGGGGCAGCTCGGGACTGAGGGGCAGCTCGGGACTGAGGGGCAGCTCGGGACTGAGGGGAAGCTCGGGACTGAGGGGAAGCTCGGGACTGAGGGGAAGCTCAGGAGTGAAAGGAAGCTCAGGAGTGAAAGGAAGCTCAGGAGTGAAAGGAAGCTCAGGAGTGAGAGGAAGCTCAGGCAGGTTGATGGATCTACCAGATCCTGGCTGGCTGGTGGTTTCGGCAGATCCTGGCTGACTGTCAGATCCTGGCTGACTGGCGGATCCTGGCTGACTGGCGGATCTGTCAGATCCTGGTCGACTGGCGGATCCTGGCCGACTGGCAGTTCTGGCAGATCCCAGCTGACTGGCGTATCTGGAAGAGTCTGGTTGACTGGCGGATCTGGAAGAGTCTGGTTGACTGGCGGATCTGGAAGAGTCTGGTTGACTGGTGGATCTGGAAGAGTCTGGTTGACTGGCGGATCTGGAAGAGTCTGGCTGACTGGCAGATCTGGAAGAGTCTGGCTGACTGGCAGATCTGGAAGAGTCTGGCTGACTGGCGGATCCTGGCAGACTGATGGATCTGGCTGCTCCATGCTGACTGGCGGCTCTGGCTGCTCCACGCTGACTGGCGGCTCTGGTTGCTCCATGTAGGCTGACAGCTCTGGCGGCTTCTTACAGACTGGCAGCCCTGGCGGCTCCGTGCAGACTGGCAGCTCCGTGCAGACTGGCAGCTCCTTGCAGACTGGCAGCTCTGGCTGCTCCATGCAGACTGGCAGCTCTGGCTGCTTCATGCAGACTGGCAGCTCTGACTGCTTCATGCAGACTGGCAGCACTGGCTACGCTGAACAGGCGGGAGACTCCGGCAGCGCTGGAGAGGCAAGGCGCACTGTAGGTCTGATGCGTGGTGCTGGCACTGGTGGGACTGGACCAAGAACACACACAGGAAGCCCGGTGCGGGGAAGCCCGATACTCTCGGTCGCCCTGCCAGTGCGGCGAGGTAGAATAGCTCGCACTGGGTTATACAGGCGCACCGGAGACGCCGAACGCAAGGCTGGTGCCATGTAAGCCGGCCCAAAGAGACGCACTGGGGACCAGATGCGTAGAGCCAGCTTCATGGCATTTGGCTCGACGCTCAATCTAGCCCGGCCGATACGCGGAGCTGGAATATACCGCACCGGGCTATGCACCCGCACTGGAGACACCGTGCGCACCACAGCATAACACGGTGCCTTCCCGGTCTCTCTAGCCCCCCGGTAGGCACAGGGAGTTTGCGCAGGTCTCCTACCTGGCATAGCCATACTCCCTGTGAGCCCCCCAAATACATTTTTGGGGCTGACTCCCGGGCTTCCTTGCCAACCGTGTTCCCTCATATCGCCGGCTCCTCTCTCCGGCTGCCTCTGCTCTCCTCGCTGCCTCCACCTGTTCCCATGGAAGGTGATCCCTTCCCGCCAGATCTCCTCCCATGTGTAGCAACCCTTGCCATCCAATATATCGTCCCATGTCCATTTCTCATTGCGCCGCTGTTGCTGCCTTTGTTGCTTCTCCTGCGGCTCCTGCCTGTTACCACGCTGCTTGGTCCGGGTGTGGTGGGTGATTCTGTAACGGTTCTCTTGTGGTGAAGGAGAGTCGGACCAAAATGCAGCGTGTAGATTGCAATCCATGTTTATTCAACTAACGTAACACGAATCTAAATACAAACTCTACAAAACAATAAACGTAACAAAAACCGGAACAGCCTAATACTGGTGCACATAAACACAGAACAAGGACATCAAGACACTAAGGACAATCACCCATGAAACACACAAAGAATATGGCTGCCTAAATATGGTTCCCAATCAGAGACAACGATAAACACGTGCCTCTGATTGAGAACCACTTCAGACAGCCATAGACTTAACTAGAACACCCCACTAAGCTACAATCCCAATACATACACACCACATACAAAAACCCATGTCACACCCTGGCCTGACCAAATAAATGAAGATAAACACAAAATACTTCGACCAGGGCGTGACAGTCATCAGAAAATAGAAAGTAACATATCATTGGAAAGATACAGGCCTTGTCTAACTCAAATAAGAAATCCCCCCCCCCCCCACACACACATAAATCATGCACTATGGTCATATTTATAGAGTATGCAATGTAGGTCAAGACACCAAAAGTGCAAACATTTAGTATGCAGAGAAAGTGTACAACCTAATGGTTTTTGTAGAGCAATGTATTTCCTTCCCCATTGACATTACCTTGTGTCATATCTGCTCCTGCAACGCCCTCTACTGCTCATCCTGTGTCTCCTTGACCTGCGGCCTCCCCCAGTACTCTCTCCCTCTACTGCTCAACCTGTGTCTCCCTTGACCTGCGGCCAACCCCAGTACTCTCTCCCTTTTACTGCTCATCCTGTGTCTCCTTGACCTGCGGCCATCCCTAGTACTCTCTCCCTCTACTGCTCATCCTGTGTCTCCTTGACCTGTGGCCATCCCCAGTACTCTCTCCCTCGACTGCTCATCCTGTGTCTCCTTGACCTGCGGCCATCCCTAGTACTCTCTCCCTCTACTGCTCATCCTGTGTCTCCTTGACCTGTGGCCATCCCCAGTACTCTCTCCCTCGACTGCTCATCCTGTGTCTCCTTGACCTGCGGCCATCCCTAGTACTCTCTCCCTCTACTGCTCATCCTGTGTCTCCTTGACCTGTGGCCATCCCCAGTACTCTCTCCCTCGACTGCTCATCCTGTGTCTCCTTGACCTGCGGCCAACCCCAGTACTCTCTCCCTCGACTGCTCATCCTGTGTCTCCTTGACCTGCGGCCATCCCTAGTACTCTCTCCCTCTACTGCTCATCCTGTGTCTCCTTGACCCTTGGCCATCCCCAGTACTCTCTCCCTCTTCTGCTCATCCTGTGTCTCCTTGACCTGCGGCCTCCCCCAGTACTCTCTCCCTCGACTGCTCATCCTGTGTCTCCTTGACCTGCGGCCATCCCCAGTACTCTCTCCCTCTACTGCTCATCCTGTGTCTCCTTGACCTGCGGCCATCCCCAGTACTCTCTCCGTCTACTGCTCATCCTGTTTCTCCTTGACCTGCGGCCATCCCCAGTACTCTCTCCCTCGACTGCTCATCCTGTTTCTCCTTGACCTGCGGCCTCCCCCAGTACTCTCTGCTCAGTCAGTCTATGTTTCTAGCTGTTTGTTACTATTCAGATCCTGTTATCGTGTTGTGCCTGTTTTCCTTGCCTGACGCTGTTGTCCTCTCCGCTACAGTTCTGATTCTGAGTCCCTGTCTCCAGTCCCACGTCAAGTCAACTCTACTGCTCCCTTGGATTCCTTCCCAGACCTGCTTACCCTGTCTCAACCCCTCTCGCTCCAGCCTCAGCCTCTGCAACTGGGTACCAGCAACACGGCCGAGCTTCCCCTGACCTGCCCTCCATATCCCCCTTGTGTTTCAATAAATACCTTGGTTACTTTATCCCAGACTCCTCGTCTGAGTCTGCTCGTGGTTTCCCCTGTTCCACTCCGCGTAAAACCGTGTATGCATCCTCCACGTGCGCCGTTGGGCTAGCTCATCATTTACAATAGTAAAAGTGAATGGGAAAATAATTTTGAAGTGTCCTCACCTGTCTGTGTCTGTCTTACAAAAAAACAATTACTCCATAACTTGAAAGCCCTTAATACTAAGGTCATTTTAAGGCTTGAAAATCCGTTCAGCCATTTTAGCAGAGTGACTTGCTACCCAAATCAAAGAGCAACTGCTTTCATATGTATATAATTCCCTGAAGTTAAGGCACGTTGCACGAGCCCTGTGCTTTTAAAATGATGTGTTCCTAGCGCATGTTTACAGTGCCACAATTAGGTAAAATATCATACTTTTTTAGTTTTTATTCTTTTGGAACAGTAATTGGTGACATTTAATTTTAAACCTACCCTTTCAAATATATTATATCCCAACATGGGGATAGATTGGCAAACCCTGCCAACAACATTGCGTATAAATACACGTTATCTGAGATCAATGACCTGTTAAAATCTCTACGGGATTGGTGGGTCCTCTGTGGGACAGTTGAGCTAATGTAGGCTAATGTGATTAGCATGAGGTTGTAAGTAATAAGAAAATTTCCCAGGACATAGATATATCTGATATTTGCAGAAAGCTTAAATTCGTGTTAATCTTACTGCACTGTCCAAAATCTACAGTAGATATTACAGTGAAAAAAAACCATGCTATTGTTTGAGGAGAGTGCACAGTTATGAACTTGAAAATGTATTAATAAACCATTTAGGCACATGTAGGCAGTCTTGATACAACATTTCAAATAGAAATGTGATGGTTCATTGGATCAGTCTAAAACTTTGCACATTCACTGCTGACATCTAGTGGCCAAAATCTAAATTGCTCCTGGTCTAATATATTATGGCATTTCTCTTGCAATTCAAAGATTCTTTGTGTTATATTTTACCAGATCTAATGTGTTATATTCTCCTACATTAATTCAACATTTATACAAACATCAAAGTGTTTCCTTTCACATGGTATCTAGAAAATGCATATCCTTGCTTCAGATCCTGAGCTACAGGCAGTTAGATTTGGGTATGTCATTTTAGGCGAGAATTGAAAAAAAGGAGCGGATCCTTAAAAGGACACTGATCCCCCTCCCACCGAGGGTAGTATACAACATTATGCATTGCTTAGAAAATATCAGCAGAGGGGGTCAGAGTTGAACAGCTTAATGGCCTGTATTTATATGCACTGTTGTTGGCAGAGTGTGCTAATCTATCTGAACAATGGAATGGCTTCAAGCCAATCTATCTTTATATGTGTGTGTGTGTGTGTGTGTGTGTGTGTGTGTGTGTGTGTGTGTGTGTGTGTGTGTGTGTGTGTGTGTGTGTGTGTGTGTGTGTGTGTGTGTGTGTGTGTGTGTGTGTGTGTGTGTGTGTGTGTGTGAATAAAGCATCTGCTTCAAATCTCCTCCCAGATTCTGAAGCTCTAAAACAGATTGGGAGATGTTCCCGGTGCTTCTCAGTCCATCTGGTGTCTTTGTGTCCGTCTGCACAGGAGAACCGACAGACACTTTGTCCTCATCTATTAATGTTCCTATACTAGAGCCAGGTTGTCACCATAATGTCACCATTTCACATCAGTTTGATGCTCTACTTTAAGTGAATGAAAGATATGCTAAACGTGCAATGTACAGTACCAGTGAAAAGTTTGGACACACCTACTCATTCAAGAGTTTTTCTTAATTGGTTCTATTTTCTAAATTGTAGAATAATAGTGAAGACATCAAAACTGGAATCATGCATTAACCAAAAATGTGTTTAACACATCCAAATATATTTTATATTTCAGATTCTTCAAAGTAGCACACTCTTAGCTGATATTGTCATAATATGGACTTTTACCAAATAGGGCTGTGTTCTGTATACCACCTCTATCTTTTCACAATACAGCTGATTGGGCTCAAAAGCATTAAGATGGAAGTAAATTCCACAAATTAACTTTTGACATGGAACACCTGTTAATTGAAATGCATTCCAGGTGACTACCTCATGAAGCTGGTTGAGAGAATGCCAAGAGTGTACAAAGCTGTCATCAAGGCAAAGGGTGGCTACTTTGAAGAATCTCAAGAATTAAATGTATTTTGATTTATTTGTTTAACACTTTTTTGGTGTGTGTGTTATTTCAGATTTTTGATGTCATTATTATTCTACAATGTAGAAAATAGTAAAAATAAAGAAAAACCCTTGAATGAGTAGGTGTGTACAAACGTTGAATGGTACTGTGTATGTCTTTGTATCTCTCTCTCTCTCCTCTTTCTCTCTACCTGTGTGTGTGTGTGTGTGTGTGTGTGTGTGTGTGTGTGTGTGTGTGTGTGTGTGTGTGTGTGTGTGTGTGTGTGTGTGTGTGTGTGTGTGTGTGTGTGTGTGTGTGTGTGTGTGTGTGTGTGTGTGTGTGTGTGTGTGTGTGTGTGTGTGGAGACATTTTACTATTCTTGTGAGTACCAAAAGTCCTCACAAGAATAGTAAACCAACTAAAATTCAGAGATGTGAGGACACAATTAGGGTTAGCGGTTAAGGTTGGGTTTAGGAAAAATAGGATTTTGAATGGGAATCAATAGTTGGTCCCCAAAAAGTCCTCACAAGTATAGTAAGATTAAGACATAGCTGTGTGTGTGTGTGTGTGTGTGTGTGTGTGTGTGTGTGTGTGTGTGTGTGTGTGTGTGTGTGTGTGTGTGTGTGTGTGTGTGTGTGTGTGTGTGTGTGTGTGTGTGTGTGTGTGTGTGTGTGTGTGTGTGTGTGTGTGTGTGTGTGTGTGTGGAGGTGTAGTCCAGGTTATCAGTGCTATCTGAGGCCAGTCTTTAGATGCTTGTGGGCTGCAGGCATCAGACGACACTGGCCCACATTACACACACTTACACTGCGTCTGCTAGTACCATCCTGCACACACACACACACACTGACTCACACACTCATACACACATAGGTTTGATGTATTTCCAGCCATTGTGTGTGTGCCTGTGTGTGTGTGAAGTATAAAGGGAAGCAGTACTCCGCTGATGTGCTGACTCATCTTTGACCTTCTCCCCCAACTAAAACCTCCCCTCTCCCCTTAACCCACATCACACTGTCAATATATGATCTTAGGGAAGGGGAAGGAAGTGTGTGAGTGTGGGGGCTAAGTCAGCCTAATCCTCGGCTTCTTTGTGTGTGTGTGACGGCAGGCGCGCACATCCGTGTGATTTTTTGGAGTGGAGGGGAATGGGGGAAGTCTATGCATTTTTATTGAGAGTAAGGCTAGTAGGCCTGTACCCATTAACAGCTTAGACAGAGACACCACTATTAGCGAGAGAAAAGGAGAGAGGGGTAAAGATGGGGGGTGGAGGGAGGGGAACAAAGAGATGGAGAGATTTATGGAGAGTGAATGAGAATGAAGGAGAGGTTTGAAAGGGGGACAGAATGATGGAGAGAGGGGCATAAAGTGGAATCGGGAGAAGAGGATGACAAGAGGTGTAATGGAGAGGTGGGTGGAGGAAGGGTCAAGGGAGGATAGAGAGTGATTGTGAGGAGTGTAGGTGATGGAGCAAGCAGTGGAGACAGAGAGAGAGGGGTAGGGGGGGGGTTGATTGTTCTTCCGGTGCTTTGGTGTTGAGAAACTCTGGAATACTCTTGTATTGGACAAAGCTGGCAGCTGTCACTCACTCAAACTGACAGACAGACAGACAGACAGACAGACAGACAGACAGACAGACAGACAGACAGACAGACAGACAGACAGACAGACAGACAGACAGACAGACAGACAGACAGACAGACAGACAGACAGACAGACAGACAGACAGACAGACAGACAGACAGACAGACAGACAGACAGGGTGGAGTGAATGTCAAGAAACAAATCTCATCCACTCAACAGAGGAACACAC